>NC_142651.1:38858418-39010714 GCF_055504915.1 Nelumbo nucifera | reverse complement strand
GTTTGGAAGGAGTACAAATATAAATATGAAGAGTGAAAAATCTTGTATTTTATGTTATTTTGTATGTATTTGCACTGTACATATTTGTATTTGTACTCCTTCCAAACTAAGCCTAAAGAAAATATTCCTAATTGTGGTAATGTGGTACGTAAAAGTTCATTTATGCAGGAGTTTGGTCGAACCCAACAAGTCAAAAGTCACATTCAGTAGGAATACTTGGCCAAGACATAGGAGGATTATGCTATGAAATCTCAAAATCCCCAAGGAAAAGGTAACAAGAAGTACTCAGGTTTCCTTTCCTCTTTGGTTGCAACAAAGTAGAGATCTTTCACGATATTGAAGAAAGAGTTGATCAGAGGCTAAGCAGCTAGTAGCAGACTCTTCTTTCACAAGCAGGTCGAGAGGTCCTAATTAAATCAGTCATTAGTGCCCTCCCAGTTTTTTCGATGCAGCACTTCAAGATTCCCAAAGGCTTCTGCGACGATATTAATAGTAAGAGCGCTACAATCAAGCACTTGTATCTAAAGGTGCGTAGAGACTACTTACTGAGGAAAATAATGTATGGTTGGCTCTGCTTTGTACGTTTCATAGCACAAATGATAATTTCCTAGAGGCGTTTGAGATGAATGGGGATTATTGGGGTTGGAAGAGTCTATATTTTGGCCTTTGTCTACTCAAACGGGGTATTATTTAGAAGATTGGTAACACCAGACTGGCATTTGGTCCGACCCATGGATTATGAGTCTCCGTACTTGCCAAGTTGACTGAGTTGCAAACCTTATCTCTCCAGCTACCCCTAGATGGAATGTTCCCTTGCTCCAATCCCTATTTACCTTTGAGGAAGTTGAAGCCATCTTAACAATTCCTTTGAGTCTAGAAGATAGGGAGGATGTGATAGCTTGGGATTGGATTAACTTTATTGTCTACACAATGAAGTCTGCGTATTGGTTAGCTTGGCAGCTAGCAGATTAGTCCAAAACTATTGACACCCCTCTCCATCAGAATAATAAACTATGGTCTTTTATTTGGAAGCTTGGGGTCCCCTCGAAGATTTGTTTTTTCATGTGGAGAATTTGTCAAAACTTTGGGGATTCAGACTGATTAAATCTCCACTCCCACAATTGCAAAATGGGTGAAATGCTAGGCTGACGTATCAAGTGCTTTTATTGATAGGGAAAGAGAGGACAGCATCCTTTATAGCTTTAGTTTGTTGGTTCTTCTAGAAATCACGAACCGATCGTCTCTTTTCAGATGTTGAAGACAGCCAAATTGGGTTATGTAACCAAGTCTCAATCTGTTGTCTAAATTCACAAATGATGATGTTAACCATGATCCTCCATCTACGCATTTGATGCCCAGATGGAGCCTTCTAGATACTGGATGGGTTAAGGTCACTTGTGATTTGTGATGTGGTAGTCAAGCCTGACTGCCTGAGTCTTTAAAGGCGGGGCTTGGTATTTGTCTTCATGGTTCGAGAGGTGAGCTGGTATGTGTTGCCACCGCTTTAACGATTGGTATGGCTGAAGCCTTGGCCATTAGGTTTGGTCTACAAGAAGCAAAGAGGATGAATGTCACCAGCCTAGTTGTTAAGTCTGATGCACTCTTAGTGATATCCAAGATCTCAAGCCATGGCACCAATTGTCGTGACCCTCCTCTATCTGGGTTGTTGCTTGATATTGATCTTTTGTTGTGACTTCCTCTTGGTTAAGTTCCAATTTTCTCAATGATCAGTCAATGGCGTGGCTCATGGTTTGGCTAAAAATGGATTTCATTAAACTTCAAGGGGGAAACAAAAGATGATTATCAGTTTTGTGATTACAATCACTTGTTCGAAAATAGAAGCCCGAAGGACTTTTTATTACCGAACAAAAAAAAAAAGATGTCCAACTAATGAATATCAACGATTTCCTCTTTTAGAGGCTTAGATTTGACATCAATCAATTTACAAGTGGGATTAAAGCCAAGAATGTAAAATCTATAATTCCATACCCTCCCCTCCCAGGCTCCCCACCACATTGCATGTAAAACCGGAATGCTAAGGAATATCCATCTTTGCAAGTCTGCATTTGCCCAATAAAATTTGCCTCATTGCCAGGAAAACTGCCATTATTCTAGCAATTTTGCCACTGTTCCTTCCATATATAGTTGATTCACCTATCTCGACAACCCATCATAATGGGCAATAGAGTTTCACTACCTATAGGCTATAAGGGTGAGTAAATGAGTCAATTCTACTCGGACCATATGTAACCGACCTTGAACTAGCATCAAATCAGCCCTACTCGATCTATTACCTGGTAGGGTCCAATTCACAAAGGGTAATAGAGTTTCACTACCTTACCTATAGGCTATAAGGTGAGTAAATGGGTCAGTTCTGCTCGGAACTGAATGGAACCGACCTCAAACTAGCGTCAAACCAACCTTACTCAATTTGTTTACCCAATAAGGCCCAATTCCAAATTCTTCGAACCAAACCCCACCCAAGTTGGTTCCAAGGTTTATGGTTTACACTACCCGAATTGACCGAGAGAACCGGCCTTGATTGGCCTTGACGGAATCGGCCTTGGAACTAAACTTGTCTTGAAATAAATGCCAAACTACCTCAAGAATATGAAGATTTAAACCCAAGCACTCATGGTTACAAAGACCATGGTCTCACTTGACCATTTAGCCACTTAACTAAATTGATATGTTATATTCAATTTAATATTTGAATGTGCATAAAAAATAATTAAAAAAACATTTACAAAAATAAAATTACAATGATAAGCACTGAAAATTATTGAAAATCAAATTTAATCATTTTATCATAGAGAATTCTAAATATATATATATACTAGAAATTTTCTCCTTTTTATGAATTTTTTATTTTTTATTCCATGTCATTTTTAAACAACCAATAAGATGCTTTTCTTCTCCAAAAAAAATTACCTAATCTCTCTCTCTCTCTCTCTCTCTCTCTCAATAACCTAAATAATATCCTCTCATAAAATTTCTCCTAAACTACCTCCCCCACTTTCTCCTAAATTATCTATAATTCCTATTTATCTCCTAAATTATCTCCAATTTAGTGAAGAATTTCTCTCCTAAATTATCTCTAATTTCTATTTATCCTCTCCCCCATGTTTCATCTGTATCTATGTAAAGAAAGTTTGAATTAAAAAATTAAAAAGTATTTAAATATTCTAACAAAATTATATAATGACTTTAAAATTTTATAAAAAATACAAAAATAATTATAATAGATTTAATAATATTAATATTATTAATAATTTTATACTTTTACAAAATTCATCATGAAATTATGTACTAACAATATAAATTATGATTTTCCAGATTATTCAACTTCAATGTTATTCAAACAATAAAAATTTAACATTAAAAAATAAAATATTGTCTAAATATTTCAATAACTAAATATCTTAAATAAAAATATTAAAAATAGCGAAATAATTATATAAAAAATATTTAATATTATGTAATAACTTTCAAATAAATAAAATTTAAATAATGAAAATTTTTAAATATTTTATATATTATTTAAATATTTAAATAATAAAATATTTAACATAACTAGATTTTAAATAGTTAAAATAACATAATTATGTAATAATAGTATAAATTATAATTTCGTGGATTACTAAATTCAATAAATAATTAATATTTTAAAATTTAAATAATGATATTATTTAAATAACTAAATAATATTGTAAATAACTAATTTCACTTATATCAATTAATAATTCTAGAAAATAACTTTCAAAAAATTAATATTTATTAATAATAATTTTAAAATCTCAATCTATATTTATTGTATATCTATCTATATTGAAATTAATATTTATTGTATTTTCAGTAATTATTTTTTTTTGTGATAAATATATGTTCAATAATTAAGTATAAGTTTATTTTTGTTTTGTTATTTAATAGAAAATTTTCAATAATTATTGGAGATTAAACTATTGGTATTTAACTTTTAAAATTTAATTTATTGTACTTATTGTGTTATTTTATAATTTATTGATTAATATTTATTAGATTAAACTATTTATTAACTAATTTATTATATCTTTTAGTATTTGTTATATTTTTGTAATTATTATGTTTTTATTAGTTATTTATTATATTTTCATTGTCAATATATTTTCAATAATTGTGTATTTTTGCTACAAATTTTGAATAATTATTGGAAATTAAACTATTGTTATTTATTAGAAATTAGACTATTAATTTATCTGAAATTAGGAGTGTTTACGGGTTGATTTAGCTTAGTTGTAGGCTGTTTGGGGAGTTGGTCACCTAAAACTGATTGACCATTAGTGAAAACCGACCAACTCAAGTTTTATCAATTAGGGTCGATTATCAGTTTAGTCGGTCGATTTGAGTTATATTTTATGATATAAAATATTTTAGACTAAAAAATATGGGAATTTTCCAACTTTCCTGTACTAAAAAAATTAAATGAAAAATACAAAATACTAATATATCTATGGTCAGGTTGTTCGATTTTGGTCAATTTTCAAATTGCTAAAGCGAAACTGATCCAACTTGGTCGGATTGGGAAATTGTTGAACCAAAACTAACCGAAAATACTAGAAAACATACCAACTCGGGTCGAGTTGGTCGGGTTGGTCGATTTCATTATTTTGATGAACCCTAGCTGAAATTAATTATTGTTAAAAAATTATTAATTTTTGTATCGTAAAAAATATAAAAATTAATTTTTGTATTGTAAAAAACTTATTAAAAATAATATGCAAAATATAAAATAATTATTAATTATTTAAAATTTTAAAAATATAAAAAAATTATATACTCTTATGTGTTTCTATTGTTTAACTTTCACTAAACAAATATCGTGCATCACAGGGGTCCCCGCTAGTTAATCATATATATTAATGACATCAATGATACAATTTCCAAAAATCTAGAACCAATCCCTACAAGCTAGGTTTCAAGTTCTGTCTTGAAACCAATCCATGCTCACACCTAATAGGCTATAATAGCAAGCCATCTCAAAAATGCTGAGAAGCATGCAGCTAACGCAATACAATAGACAAAACCTAAAGAGTTAAAAGATGAAGATCCCTGCTGATAAATGAGAAAGCTTAAAGCCTCCGCTGGAGGCCTGGAGCTGTTTTTATAATTTGACGTACGCATACAAATCTTAATTCTTAGAGCTCCATTTGTTTGCATGCACTGGTGTAAATGAATAGGATTGCAGCAAATGGAATGTATAAATCTTAGTTTACTTTGCAATAAGATAGGGAGTAAAATAATGTGACTCCCACATTATATGAAAGAGAATGGAGGTGAGGAAAAAGGGTATTTGTTTGGGAGGAACTATACTGCAAGCAAATTAATGAAACAAAGTTCAAAGTATTGATACATATCATACGATGGCTTTTCAATATGCCCCTCCAGGGGTTGTATCGGGTCAGACTATGGTTTAGAGGGTAGCTAAGCCTTAAACCAACCCCTCTGAACCGGTTTCAAAAAATAAATAAATAAAACCTAAAAAAAGTACCGATATGCCCTACAAGCATATCAACTTGTGTCGATACTTACCTTGATATGCAAAACTGAAACAAGAACAAAATTTGCATAGCCTAAAGAAATATACAAAAAGCTTGTTAGATCGGTTGCATTTGGATAAGCTTAGGATTTGTGTTTATAAGGCCCCAAAACACAATAATCCATATTTTGGCTGTATTATTGGGCCAAAAGTGTCTCGGCTTTCAATGTCTACAAAAATCCATTGACCAAGAATCCCATGTTCTTGGGACAAAAACACCCCTCTTGATAATGGATTTTTTATGGTTAAAATGGTCATTGCCTTATTTACATAAGATAAAAGAACATGGATAAATGCACTTACCTAGGTAAGTGTTTCCCAGGAAAAACTTACACAAGTAACTACATTTACCCGAGTAAATAACTTATCGAAAAGCGAATGGGGCCTAAGAATCACAGCTGCACCTTACAATATAATAAATAACCTATTAAAGATGAGCCAAGACCTCTTGAAAGCAAAACAATTAATGAACATAACAAGGTAATCTATATATATTAAAGTAGAATGTGCCAACCTGGCACTTTTCTGCTTTCTAGTTATTTTTAAGAATCATTTATCTTTTTTTTAGTTGCTTTTTGAAAAGTACTTATCTTTTTTTGGGTTTCTTTTGAATTTTTCTCATTTTAAAATTGAACAAAATAACTCAAGTGCCCAATAAACTTTAAGACTTTTATCTCCTCTCGTTAACTCACTATTAACTCACTCTTCTCTTTTTCATTAACTCCTTTAATTATCTCTTGTCACTAATTATGCCATTAACTATTTCCTTCAAGAACTTATGCCATTAATTTTCTCTCATCTTGATTATTCCACTAAATTGCTTAAAATTCATTATCTATATCTATATCCATTTCAATTTAATTATAATTATCAATAAAAATTAATTATATTGGAATCGAGATATTCAATGATATATTATTAGAAAATAATCTACTTCAATTTAAAAGATAATTAATTTTTTAAGTTAATAAATAAAGTAAATTATTTTTCAGAATAAATTTTATTTAATTCACTCAACAAATAAAACCAGTATTTTAGAAATCAAATTGCAGGCTGAATAGCCTTTGCCATTACATCATAGGTAGGGGTGCTCAAAAAAACAAAAAATCAAACCAAATCGAGAAAACCAAACCAAAAAATGCGGTTAAGAAAACCAATTGATTCAGTTCGGTTTGACATTTCTAAAAAAACGAAGGACCGGTTCGGTTTTTTGTTAACCTAAAAAAAATTGGCAGCTATTTGAACTGATATATATATATATATATAATATTTATTTATAATATATATTATAAATATAAAAAACCGAAAAACCAAAGAACTAGTTAAAAACCAAAACCAATCAATCAATAGTACCAGTTCGGTTTCAATTCAGAAAAATGGAAACACCGATAGGACCGGTTCTATTTCAGAAAAATGTCCATGGTTCGGTTAGCGCCCCTAGTCACGAATAAATCAGTCAATGGTTAAACTATTTGGGTAGGACAAATCAAACCATGAGTCCATGACATATCATCCATCTATAAACGTATAAATGTATCATACGATATATATGATTACATTTTGTATTGTGTATACATTATTTTTAGGTTCAATTTATACCTTTTATTTTATTTTTAAACTTTTTATAAATAAAAAGTCCAAAACTGATATTTGAGACCACAAAATGAGTTATAGTGAAGTCAGCCAAAATAAAAAATGATCACCCCAATAAGACGATTAAGCACAAAGTTAAAGCCCTTGGGAAATTTTCAATACATTGTATATTATAACCGATGACCAAACGACTAGATCAAAAAGATCAATGGTTCAATCGCCTAGGTTGAATAAGTTTTGACCAAATCAATGGTTTTTGACAAAGTAATAGGTTTTAGGAAACCAAAAATTAGATATAGGGCCGAGCAATCGTTCAAATGGTTTAAATGTCCAAGTCAACGAGTTGAAAACATTTAATTAAACATCATAAAAATTACAATCCATTTATATTACATTTAAATAATAAAAATAATTTATTAAATTACTTAAATAAGATAAAAATAATTAATGATTATTATTACTAAAAATATTTTTATTAATATAATAAAAAAGTAGTAAGATAAATTAAAAACTAATATCCATTTAAAATTAACATAAAACAAATAGAAAATTATCTAACAATTATTAGTTTTATAATTAATTTTTACTAGTGAACTTAAATTCTATTGAAACATAAAAATTTAATATAATTAATAAAACTAATAAGGATTAATAGAGAGGAAAATTAATAAAAAATTATTAACCTTAAATATAGTTTAATTAATTTAAAATCAACTTAAATTCTATTTTGAAAATAGGGAAAATGATAAAAACCTCCTTGGGTTTGCTAACAATTCCATGAACCTCTCCTATACATGTTTTGACCTTAACAAAAACCTCCCATATTGTTTTGACTAAAAGTGTAAATACTTTCCTTCTATTAGCATTGGAAATATAAAAAGTTGATGTAATGCATTAATTTTCTTTAAATACCAAAGTTACCCTTAAACAACTTATTTGGAAATAATTACAAACCAAAAACTATTTTTACCTAAAAAATACAAAAATAGTTACAAACCATAAAATTTTTAAAAATTAATAAAAGAATTTATCACTAAGATATAAAAAAATAATACAGATTTATCTAGAGCATAGGAAATCAGCCACTTTAACTAAAGTGTAACTTGAATTGTGATCGAATAAACTAAGCATAACACAGAAAAAAAAAAAAAAAAAAAGCTTGAACCGGACTTGGATGTGTATCGTTTAATCGCAAATGTCATAAAGCTCCTTCATCAATTTTTTCTTGATAAAACCCGTGCATCCCATAATCCCATCTCATTCAAGAACAAATGCAAAGTTGATTCACTAAAACATAACAAGCCAGATAAAGTAAAAGGCACAAAATAAACCTCACATGAGCCTAAGTGCGCTTAGAAGTTCCTCTTAAAAAACTTGCTCGAGTAATTTTGAGATTAACCAAATCAGCTCTCAGAAAAAGACATAAAAATGGTCATTTCATGAAACTCATCTTTTCTTATAGTACGAATAGAAAAAGAAGGCACGCTACTATTGTTAGACAGGTAAACATGCTATACATAATTACAGAATAGGAAAATGATACGGATGTTGAAACTCTACAAGTTATAGTCTTATAGATACAAATATTCATGGATTAGATGGAAAGGTCTGGATCAGCCAATGTAATAGGTTTTTCCGTTTTGGTTAAAGCACCCATCCCTTTTGTACAAAAGTGGTTGGGCATGTGTGTTGTAAATAAATAAACCGAACCCAATTATCAATAAGCATGAAAGGCAAGATACACACCATCTAACAAGTAAATCGTGAAATTACCATTTAACTGTCATGCAAAAGTAGGAAAAGAAAAATGAGGGAATGGCTTATAATGAAAGGCTTGTCTAAAACCGAGGTTTACATCAACCTTTTCTCCACTTACTTTCTTACAATTTAAACTGCACATAATTGGAAACAAGGCATAAATACCTCTTTACACAAGTAGGAAAACTGTCCACCACTCTTGGCAATTTGCATATGGAAGCCACACTCACAGCAAGTACCACCGGCTCGGCTAATGTTATTAACTTGGAGGATCATCTTCTTGTGCTGTGATCAAGCCAGTTGAAAATCAATGAAAATGAAATATTTTTCTGCTCGATAATGAAACAGGAATTGAGAACGGATAATCAAAGACTTGGAAGACTTACTGCTCAGAATAAACCCCTGAAGTAGACTCTGTGCTCTCTCAGCCTGCTCTGGCGTACCTGATATCTGAATTATCTTTTCAGTTAGCTCAGGTCTATCTTCAACAAGGCTAACACTGGCTCCTGACAACTGTTCCAATTAAGAAGAAGAGTTAAGTTGCAGCCTAGCTTCTGAAATCATATAGGAAAAGAGACGATCCAGAAAGACACCTCACTGATCTGAGCAAGCTTGTTTCCTGATCTCATTATGAGCTTTGGAATTGCATGCTCTGGTATGACAACCTCAAGTGTACTTCTAGTGACGAGTGGCACTGGAATTCTGATCACAAAAGGAAAATTACATAGCTGCTGTGCATAGTTTTTCAATATAAACAGGAGGGAAGATAGTTCATACCTGTGCAACACACTTGGAGGATCATCATGACCATCATTTTCTTTCCGCTCCAAGGGAACATTACTGCACCCTCCAGCGTCCTGTAATTAAAGATCATTATGAAGACTAAAGATAACATGCTATAGCAGTAGCACAACAAGGTTACATGGTAGCACAAGACATAATATAGCTAAAGCATGCCAGTACACAGCTGTAAACCAAAATACAAGAGAAATGCAATTATATCTAATTTCTATCAAGGACAATCACCTTTGATGGCCATGCAAGTGTTGCGTTCTGCAGATTCTGATAGCCTGTAATTGGGGGTTCGCTTCCTTGGTAATTTTCACGTGCAGCAATTTTACTAGGGGAAGCAGCCTCGAGTCCAAACATGCTACCAACAGGGGCTGCTGAAGATATGGATGGTGGTTGCAAATCCTTTGGAAAGGTACTCTCACGAAACAAGTAATTGCGAAGCCTTGAAGTAATCTCAACAAGAGCATCTCGGGCTGCCTTTATCTCCCCTATAATCTGCATGCATTCATCACTATCATGAACTTGCACCTGCACTTAAATAACGGTGAAAGAAACAAGTGGCCAAGTTTAAAATGCCAGAGGTAGGTTCATAATAGTTCTTTCTTCTTGGCACAAGGGAAGCCACCAGTGGCACAAGGGACGGTACAACTTTCATGACCCACCTGTGCAATAAAGGCAAGTTACCAATGTAGTGGGCCATCTTTATTGCCCATTATGGCAAGTCGTGTAATATTGCACGCCTATAAGGTTGGGCACAAAATTTGACAAGTCTCATTAAGAAAATCTCTATCACTTGGTCAGTACAGTATGCCTGACTACTGCTGGGACAGTTCATTCTTGAGTGGGAAAAACCATATATGATGGATCAAATGGTTATGGCGATGAAACCAATTCGATATTCAGCTCAGGAAACTTCTTACGTGGGATCTACCATAGTTGTCAAAGGCGTTGCCTGGGCGACTAGGAACCCTTGTCTGGGTGCCTAGCCTTTTTATTTTGGTATTCAGTGCCATGCACCATGAATAACTTCCCCTTGACCCCGTTTTTCCCCAAAGTGTTGGTTGCGGGATTCAGTTCCGCATCAACGCTGGAACAAACCTGCTAACACACCAACGAGCCAGCCCATGGTTGATTTCTGGGTGCCTAGCCTAAACATCTAGTTAATAGCAACTAGGCAACTAAAATGACAAGGCAGGTGCCTTATTACAATACCATTCAATAAATACAACAGCAGCCCTGCTTTTGATTTTTTCTTTCACCTACTCTCTCTCTCTCTCTTAATTTTACCATATATAACTATAGCCATCTTTAAATGCTAATTTGATAAAAAAAATTACTCTATTAAATACTTAATATATTAATATCATTTTTGAAAGTATTGAAATTAATATAACTGAAATACTACTGTCCCGGATATGTTGATTTGTCGTGTTTTGAGAAGAAATTTAATATTATATAAAAATAGAGTATTGCCTAGGCAACAACTAGGAAAAACTTAATATAAAAATAGAGTATTAGGAAAAACTTAATATATTAATATCATTTTAATATTATTTTTCCAATTAAAATGCATACTGAATTTTATATAAAGTAGGTGTCTCATTGTTGCCTAGAATTGCCGAAGTGCCTTGACAACTATGGGGTCTATTGAAAGGCAATTCACACCAATAATGCGGCTTTGTTGTTCATGGGCCGGGTAGCCCGACGGCCCGGCCCGATCTAAGTCGGGCTTGAACAGGATTTCAGACCCGTGGGCTCGGGCTCGGGATTTCTCAAAAAAACCCAAGCCCGAGCCTAAGCCCGACTTGATAATGTATTATATAATAAAAAAGCATATATATAATATATTTTTCTTTATTTTCCTTCTCTTTTTTCAAGTAATAATGAGACCTATCATTATTTATTTAGGTTTTGAGGTCTTTTAATATAAATAAAATAGTTTTTAATTGAATTAAAAAGGAAAAAAATCTTCTTTCCAAATTTCTGGCCGGGCTCGGGCTCGGGCTCGGGCCTGAGCATATTCTGTTAATGTAGAGGCAAAGCCTAGCCCGTGAACAGGTCTAGTTTTTCAAGTAATAGAGCAGTTTGCACATGGGCTAAATATCACAAACCTGCACAGCATCGTCAGACCCTGGCACACATGTTGGAAGTTCTTCTCTGGGTAATATCTGTATGTTTGCACCAGTTAACCTCCTCATTTCAGATAAAGATCCATCTCGTCCATCTAAACATCCAATTTCACTAGATGAGACAAGTAACCTTGTTGTTACGATATTGTCTTTGTCTGGACCAAGATCTACAATCCGACTCTGGATATGCAGCAAAGCTTCTTGAGCTGGAAACAAATCATCATCGGGGCCCTAGTATAAACCAAAAATCAACTACCGTTTACCACATATAAAATTGTTTTTTCATCATAAGTAGCCTTTAAACTGAAAAAAAAAAAAAAAAAAAAAGAATACAACCTTCTGAAAAGGAGATTGAAGAGGACCCAACCTCTAGAATATTTTAGTGGCTCCTCACATTCATCTCCAGGTGACAGTTTAACAGTTCAACCATCCAGGTCAGATGGATGGTTCTCAAGATTCAACAGATTCGATATAGGCCATTGGATTAACATATTAGGTTAAACTTTTTAACCCTATTCATATGTGTGGTTATAGTTATACAATAGAGAATGAGTGAGAATGAGGGTGATGGCAGAGGAGGAGGAACACTGCTTACCTTTTTGCATTTTTCATAAATCTAGAGTTGCCGATGGCAGCCATGGAGAAAAGGTTCCCTATTTTCGTTCTCCCATTTTGCTCCTTCTACAGTTCTACCCTATTTATTTCTGCTATAATATTATTTTTCAAAATAAATGTTGTTGGGTAAAATTTGATCCATTAACCAAATAACCAATAAATAGTTCAACGGTCTAAATGGTACTGTCAATGTCAATGGGATTTTACCAGCTGATTGGTTTGAGGCAATGTTTTGAAACGCAAGGTGTTCCACTACCTAGAGGCATGAGGCGTAGTTCAGAACGTAAGAGGCATAAGCCTCCCGAACACAAGGAGGTGTAAGCCTCCTTAAGAGGAGGGGGATGAGGAGGAAGGGGAAGACGAAGAAGAGGAAGGAGGATCTCATTTTTCTTTATTTTTAATAAAAATCTTTATATTAAAAAGAATGAAGATGAATAATACTAGTTGAAAGGGGGGGGGAGAGAGAGAGAGAGAGAAAGAGCCCTTGACGGAGCCCGGCCCACTTTCTTTCCCCTTATCTATTCTTCCCTTCTCTTTTCTTTCATTTTCTCTTTTTTTTCCCTTTTCTTTTTCTTTCCCTTCCCTTTCCTTTTCTTCTTTTTTCTCTCTTCTTTGTCTTTTTATATGAGGTGTGCATGAGGCGTACGCCTCAAGCACGCCTCATGAAAAAAGCGTATGAGGCATATGCCTCAGAGGTGTCAGCGCTTCTGGCCTGCGCCTCATGACATTTTGGGGCGCCTTGCCGCCTCCAGGCATACGCCTCCTATGCGTTCTCCAGGCATACGCCTCCCACGCCTTTTAAAACACTGGTTTGAGGTTAGACCAGACTGCCTTCGCTTCCAAGTGATGGGTTGACCATCTGGATGAACAATGGGTTAAAAATACAGATCTCTCCCAACCTGTCCCCCACTTTCTCCAACCAAAACCAATGAAAAGAAAATAAATAATTCCTAAACTCAAGAACCAATTAAAGCTAAGATCTTTGGAGCATAGTAAGAAAACCCAATTAATAATCCAACTCATTCAAATCTATCACTTAAACCAGATTGAGGTTTTTGGGGAAGGGACCTCGTCAAGTTAATGTGGTTGATGTGGTAAGTTCTTTTTTTTTCATTTCTAAGTGATTTACAAATTAACAAATACTGTGAATGGACAAAATGATATTTCTATTTTAGGTTTTTTTATTAATTTCAGACTTGAAGGCATCAAAATTCAGTTTAGGATGTTTACTTAAGAGTTTTGTTTAATTTTAAGTTTGATTTATCAAAAAAGTATGTTTCAACAAATAAGAGAAGAGATAATGGAGTGAGGAAAAGAGAGAAGAAAAGAAAATGATGTGAGAAGAGATGGATAAGCAGTCATGACTGGCTCTGATATATCTATAGGGTTGAGCACAAAATCTACAAGAAAACTACTATGCCCTCTATAAATTAAAAAAAAAATCAAATACAAAATTTCAGGTCATGAATAAAGACAAAATAATCCCACAGTACTATATGATGAATAATTCTCTATACACCCCATCAAGCTGAGCATAGATATTAGTCACGCTCATTTTGCAAGGTTATCCTCTTGAACAAGGTCATATGTCCAAGGTAGACTATCTTAAGGTCAAGTACCTGCTGATGAGTCAAATCATACTCTGGATTCAGGTTAGCAGGAAAATCAAAGCCTTGATTCCTTTCTACTAGCTTGATAAACTTCTCTGTATCAGCATCTCTATTCGAACCAATGGTCTTGTAGTAGTAAATTTTCTCCCATAAGGATTGAAGCAATGAATAATACATAGATAAAGACTTACACTCATGACAAATGTCATGTCCCTCTTGTAGAGATAATGGGCCGAATGGGCCTTAGTTTCTTTGTTTTTCTTTAACTTATGTTTATGACTTGTGTTAGCAAGTAGTGGGCCATAGTTATGGGCCTTTTTTATTGTTTTTTATTGTTGTCTTTAGTGACGGACGCCCTACTAAGGGCACTCATGTAATTGTCCTTATTTTTTTTACAACAAAAGAATAAAGGAGATCATTGGGGGTTGAAGAGAGGTTTTTAGAACAACTCTTTCTTCTTCCTTTTCTTCCATCACTTCTCTCTCTTCAATCTCCTTTTCTCCTATTTATTTTCTTTTAATTCAGATTACTGCAGGTGTGATTTACACTTGGTACCAGAGCAGGTTCTCACCTTCTTTTCTTTCTTCTCTCTTTGCCCCCATGCACAGTGTGTATGGAGAATTGATCAGCTGATTAGGGAGCACCTTATGTAGCCCAATTGGGAGGGATTTTGGAGAGGTTTTGTTAAGTTTTTTATCCACAGTTGAAGCCCAAGGAAGGTTCTTGGAGTTTTTTCCCGAAAAGCCTAGACAACTGGAGAAAAATAGCTACAGGTCCTAGAGACACTTTGAAGCTAGCGCTTGGAGATCAAAGGGTAGCCTTTTGATTTTCATTAAGGGTGACTTGAGTTGGACAGGGTTCTAGAACCTCTGGTAGGAGCGGTTGAACTTTCTCCTCTTATCCCCTTTGGGTAGGTCCTGTGAAACTCTAGATTTGGCTGTTTGAAGAATAGTTTTTTTCTTGGGATAGCAATTCTAGCTTAGTTGAGGCTTATTTTGATCTCTGTTTCACTCAATGGAGCAAATTGGAGGAGAAACATATCCCACAGATTCCGAGTTTGGACATGGGGGCTCAATGGAAAATACTTTTGGGGCAGTGACCACTGGAAAATACTACATGTGTGTAGTAGAGGGAAATGGGGTTATATCACCAGAAGCAAGAAGAAATTGGGGGAAGATGACCCTACCTATGAAAGGTGGATGCAGGAGAATTACACAGTAGTGAGTTGGTTAGTGAATTCTATGCAGCCACATATTAGCTAGCACTACTTGTGGATGGAAACTGCAAAGGAGGAGTGAGATAATGTCATGAAGACCTATTCCCAAAAATTGAATGTTGCCCGGGCTTACAAATGAAAGAATGATGTGAATAATCTAAGACAGGGAGAGGCCCTTAATTGTTTACTTCCCCATGCCAAAATCTCTTTGGCAAGAGGCCCTTAAAGTCGGGATGAAGCCGAAGGTCAGCACTAGGAAGAAAGATGTTTGTGAATACTGTAATAAGCCTAAACATACTAAAGACACCTATTGGAAGTTGCATCCAGAGCTTATACCTGTCAGACTCAAGAATTCAAACAATGGAAAAAGGAATGAGAATGTGAAAGGTGGAAATGCAAATGTAACCACCTCCTCACAGAGTGAACAGGGGCATAATGATGAGAAGTCAATGAGAGAGCAACTAGCAGCCATCAAGGCTAAGTATGAGAAGTATGGCCGAATAATTAGTCACCTAGAGTCTATTGCTACAGCACCTACTTCATCAGAGACAATTCCCTCTTCATCCACATATGCCCATTCAAGTATTTGTGCTACTATGAATCATGATTCTATCTTAGGCAATCATAGAATCCCTTGGATAATTGATTTCGGTGCCTCTGACCACATGACTAGTGTGTCCCATTTATTTTCTACTTACTAGCTCTTACCTGGCCAAGATAAGGTCACCCTTGTTGATGGCTCTCTTGCTCCTATCTGGCAAGGGAACCATTAGAGCTTCAGACACCCTCACCTTATCCTTAGTTCTTCATGTTCCTAAATTAAACACTAATTTGCTTTCAATTAATAATTTGACAAAATCTTTGAATTGTAGTGTGACCTTTTTTCCCTTCTTACTATGTTTTTCAAGACATGGACTCTCAAAAGGTGATTAGGAGTGGCCATGAGGTGAATGGGATATACCTGTTGGACATGCCTGGACAAAGTCAACTATCACCTCTGAGAGCAGCTTTTAGTTCAAATGTGTCTAAGTCAGTCAGTCGTATTATGTTGTGTCATTATCGTTTGGGTCATATTTCTTTTTCATTGTTGAGTCTTTTGTTTCCAGCTTTATTTAAGAAAACTAAGTTGTCAAGTCTACATTGTGAGTCATGTGAATTGTCAAAGCATTATAGAAACTCTTATTTTGCAAGTAATAAAAGATCTACAGTTCCTTTTCATATTGTTCACTCTGACGTGTGGGGGCCATACCATTTACCTTGCATGGGTGGTTATAAATGTTTTATTCTATTTATTAATGTTTTTTCTAGTTACACTTGGCTTTAACCTATGCGTTCTCATGCTGCAATACCCAAACTTGTAAAACAGTTTCATGAATTTGTGCTAAACCAATTTGATACTCGCATCAACATATTATGATCAGATAATGCTAAGGAATATTTTGAGAAGGATCTTGTTTCATATTTTGAGAAGTTTATGGTTATACATCAAAGTTCTTATCCCCATACCCTAGAACAAAATGGGGTAGCATCGAGAAAGAATCGACACTTGGGGTTCAAATCTCCCTTGTTGTCCTGTTTTCTATTCCCTCGCATGCCTTTGGGTGCACGTGTTATGTTCATGTCCCTAGCTCTCAAAGACATAAGTTTGAAATCACGGCCTGGAAGTGCATTTTCTTAGGGTATGCCTCCACACAAAAGGGCTATTGCTGATTTGATCCCACTAGTGGAACTCGTTTTGTCTCCATGCATGTTACCTTTGTAGAGTCACTTCCATTTTATGGTCATTCTTCTGAGGGGGAGCATTCCGTTGAATTGTTTTCTTCACCACTTCCTCTGCCTTCTATTGATCTTGAGGTTGAGTCTCTTGTGGTTCTTTCTATTCTAGTGACAGAACCTTTGTCTCCTAATTATCCATTCCTACTGCTCTTCCTCCTACTAGTCCTCTAATTTTCATTACTCATCCTATTGTTCAGAGGTGGTACCAGATACAAAGGCTATGACATGATTACATTGTTCCCTCATCTATAAGTGCCTTATACACTCTCAACCCTTGAAGAGAGGACAAGTCCTTCACTGACTGCTCTAGAGCCTCCCTTCCAAACTTGGACCTACCTATTATTATGAGAAAAGGTAAGAGGAAATGTATGACACATTGTATTTCCAAACACCTGTCTTATAACCTGCTATTCCCAGCTTATTATTCTTTCTTAGCCTCCATTTCTTCTCAGCCTATACCCATGTCAGTTACAGAGGCCTTGTCTAAGATAGAATGGAGGGAGGCTATGAGAACTGAAATAGAAGCACTTCGTAAAAATCATATCTGGGATAATGTGGATTTGCCTCATGGGAAGGAAGAACTAGTGGAATGTAAGTGGGTGTTCGCTATCAAGTATCATGTTGATGACACCATTGAGAAATATAAGGCTTGGCTAGTAGCCAAGGGTTATACTCAAGTATATGGAGTTGATTATATGGAGACTTTCTCACCAGTTGCAAAAATGACCATAATGAGAATTTTGTTATCCTTGGCAGTGAGTTATGATTAGCCCTTATATCAATTTGATGTGAAGAATGCTTTCTTAAATGGAGACTTGACTAAAGAGGTTCATATGTCAACTTCTACCAAGTATGTATAGTAAGGAAATGCAAGGCAAGTATGTAAGTTGAAGAAATCACTTTATGGCCTCAAGCAATCCCCAAGAACTTGGTTTGATAAATTTAGAGCTGCACTTATTGAGTTTGGCTATACACAAACACAGTCCAATCATACTTTGTTTGTTAGGGAAATTGCTAGATCTAAAGATGGCATCTTCATCTCCCAACAGAAGTATGTGTTAGCTCTCTCAAACCTATTTCTACACCTATTATTACTACTACTACTAGGATCTATGTTTTTTACATAAAAAATCCATTGCCTAGGTGACTAGGCACTCCCTTGTTGCCTAGCCTTGCCTTGGTGCCTTCGAAACTATGGCATGGACAAATGAAGCTAGAGGCTTACACAACTACTACTAGGCACCCCCTTATCGCCTAGCCTTGCCTTGGCACCTTCAAAACTATGGCATGGACAAATGAAGCTCAAGGCTTACACAAATGCCAATTGGGCTGGTAGTATTGATGATGGGAGATCTGCATCGGGTTACTGTGCCTTGGTTACAGAGAACATTGTCTCCTAAAGGAGAAAGAAACAATCAATAGCAACCAGGTCTTCGGTTGAGGTAGAGTACAGGGCAATGGCACATGGAGTTTCAAAGTTGTTATAGCTCAGGTCACTTTTAGAGGATATGGGCATTACATATGATAAGCCCTTAATGCTTTACTGTGATAATCAAACTGCAATCAACATAGCTCACAACCTAGTTCAACATAACAGGACAAAACATATAGGCATTTTATAAGAGAAAGGGTAGCTTCCAGAGAAGTTTGCCTTCCTTTTATTGCCAGCAACAGTTAGCAGATGTTCTAATAAGGCAAAGTTACAACATTGTGTAAGCAAGCTGGGCATGACTAATATCTATGCTCAGCTTGAGGAGGAGTGTACAGATAATGGGCCGAATGGGCCTTAGTTTCTTTGTTTTTCTTTATGTTATGTTTATGACTTGTGTTAGTAGGTAGTGGGCCTTAATTATGGGCCTGTTTTCTTGTTTTTTATTGTTGTCTTTAGTGATGGACGCCCTACTAAGGGCACTCATGTAATTGTCCTTATTTTTAACAACAAAAGAATAAAAGAGATCATTGGGGGGCTGAAGAGAGGTTTTTAGAACAACTCTCTCTTCTTCTTCCTTTTCTTCCATCTTCTTCCTCCATCACGTCTCTCTCTTCAATCTCCTTTTCTCCTCTTTCTTTTCTTTTAATTCAGATTATTGCAGGTGTGATATACAACTCCTCTGTATGCAGCTGATACACCTTAGCAGTATTAGCAGAGGCACGAGATGCAGCCCCCATTACAGAATCAGAATTATGATTGAGACACAAACAGTTCAGACTTATGCACCCCCTGTTTTGCAAAAAAAAAAAAAAAAAGAGCTAACTCATTTGCCAACCCCCTGTTCAGCCACCCTACTACCAATTTAGAGTAACCCTCAATTACCAATCTTTCATAATTTAAGTCTAGCAATTTGTACTCCTCACAAGGCTGCTTTGAATTCAGCATACACCAAATCCCTTTCTCCAACAGGGCCTAAAAATACAGCAAGAATGTATCCATCAGTATTTCTAAAAACTCATCTAATGCCAGCCAGCCCTGGGTTTCCAAGACAACTAACATCAAAATTTAGGAACCATTTGGCGCGTCTTTTTGCGCAAGCTGTCGGATTTTTAGAAGCCCGTCAACCCGCGTTTTGGTTTTTGCCGTTAGGTTGGGAAAATATCTAGCCACCGAAAGCTGCAGCCCTGAAAAGACACAGGAAGCCCATTTTCGGCTATTTTCAGGAAGCTCCAAATGGAGCTTTTCGCATTTTTTTCAACTCTTTGCGCAGAAAGATGCACCTTAACCAAACAGTCTTCAAGCTACTAAGATCTTTAATGCAAAAGCTCACATCGTCTTTTGGTTGTCAAGTCTGCGATGATTTAAAAGACGCGCCTAGGCGCACAGGCGAGGCGCATTTTGGGGTATGCCCCTCACCCAGGTCCTAGGCACACCTCTTTCGAAAGGCACATGCCTAATGCACCTTGCGCCTCAGCCCAGGCGTGTGCCTTTTTAAAATGCAATATGTTTGCCTCAAGGGGTGTGCTACAAAGGCGACTCATAGAATCAAGAATGCAATATGTTTTACATCGCATTAACTACTTGAAGCAATGCAATAAGGAAAAAAAGAGATTGTGGGTTTTACATGCTTGAAAATGCTTTATATGTTTGCAGTTATTTTTAAATTTTCATTTGAATACGCTTTACATGTTATGCTTATGTAATTTAATTTTAGATAATTGGTTTTTTAAAACATTTATTTTAAAAATTTTGTTTATATTTTTTATTAACATTATGTTTAATATTTTTTTGAAATTTTTTAATTTTTTGGCTTTTTTTTGAATTTTCTAACTTTTATTTTTTAGCTTTTTTTTGTAGTATTGCGCCTTTCTTAAAAAGGCGCGCGCCTCGCCTTGCGCCTTGAGTCTCAAGCACAAATTGTCCCTTGCGCCTTTTTTGCTCCTTACGCTTTTAAAACACCGAGTCTACCAAAAGATCTTCTAAAAAAGACTTGCCAAATGGCACCTTAATTTAATAAAACCTTCTTCTGGGGTAATCCAGACTGCAACCAGTTTATCGTTCATAACAGAACTTCTTGCTACAGCTTCCCAATTTCACCATATGTCGTCAAAAGAGAAGTCTGAGAAAAAGTCTAACGATTTAGTCCAATGTAGGCCCTACTTACAACACATTCCTACACTGCTTCCTCGTTCTTTTTTGTACCATTGAAAATTCTTTTGTTCTTTTCCTCCCATACTGTCCAAACCAATGCAGTGTGAGCACATGTCCACATAATTTCACCTCTTCTCTTTGGCTAGTTGAAGGTCATAGGGGCAAATAGACTACAATCTACAGGGGCACACTCCATCTGTTATCAAAAAGACCAAAAATCTTTTCCCAAATACCTACAACAAAGGGGCAGGAGATTAGAAGGTGGTAACAACTTTTTTCCATTTGCTTTGCAAAGGGTACACCAATGTGGAGAGATACACAAATTAGGTCATTTCTTTTCTGTAAGAACACCCAAAGTGTTAATTTTTCCATGAAAGACTTCCCAACACAAAGCCCCTACCTTGAGAGGAATGGGTTTGGACCAAATTTCTTTCACAGGACAAGGCTGAGAGGTAGGGGATGAACACAAGGAAGAGAAAAAAGAGGGACAGGAGAAAACTCACTTGGGATGGGGAGTCCAAACCCGACAATCTGGCTTAGAAAAATCCAAAAAAAATAGAATCAAGGATTTGTATATTGTGGGAGTGAGGTTGCCCTAACAAGCTCATGGTCTCTCAAATCTCTCCTTAGGCCCAAGTTCCAACTAACCCTAGTCAACGAGGAGGACACAAACTGGTGGACAGGTTCTTTTTTGAACAAATAAAGAGAGTAACAAAGAAGGAAAGAAATCATTAGGGATTGAGTTGCCTATCCAAAGGTCCTTCCAAAAGAGAACATTATTGCCAGAGCAAACATCATACATGATAAGGCTCAGAAACTAAGCACTCCACAAACGGTCTTCCAAGGAAAAGCCAAAGTAGCCATCAAAGATACCCCAACATCCCAACCATTGCTTACACTTCCATGAATATTGCCAATAACCTCTTGCCAAAGTCTCCCCCCCCCCTCCAAAGACCATCTCAAGAGACATTTACCTAGCAAAGATAAATTCTTCTTCCCTAAATTACCCATCCCTAAACCCCTTGCTCTTTGCTTCTGCACACTAACTCCAATTTAATCATTCTACCCCCAAAAGAAATGTAATTTCTCTTCCAAGCTACCAATCTCTTAAAACAGTTCTCTACTACTAGACTCCAAAACCTGCTTTCCTTCGATTATCTCCCAGGAGCATACCCAAATATCTTATAGGCCAACAAGTAGTACGGCAACCTAGGGCCTCTGCTACAATTGTCAACAACTCCTACTCAAGGTTTATACCAACCACACAACTCTTCTCAAAATTGATATTCAACTTAGAAATGTTAACCACCTTCATTAATTGCCTTGCTTCTCTAGGTTTCCCAACCCCTACAGAAAATGATTATATCATCTGCTAACAGCAAATGTGTTAGTAATGCATTGTTCCTGCCTACCCTCCATCCTCTAAACATATTAGAACTATCTACCCTAAAGAGAAGTCTATTGAACACATTCACAATTAGAGTAAAGAGAAAGGGGAAAGTGGGTCCCCTTGTCTTAATTCCCTAGTAGCTAGGAAAAGTCCCTTACCACCCCATTCACCAAAACTGAGTAATGGCAAGTTTTCAAACAGCCTTCAATTCAGTTGCACCATCTTTCCCCGAAACCATAACACTACAAAATATCCAGAAGAAAGACCCAATCCACCATATTGTAAGCTTTCTCCAAATCTAATTTACACACAAACCTTTCCTCCTCCTTCTCTTTAAGTTTTCTACACACTCATTAGCTATCAATATTTGGTCAATAATATGTCTCCGCTGAAAAAAGGCGCCTTGAGAATGAGTTGGCAGGTTTGAGAGGGCCAATCTTAAATCTTTTTTGATGAGAGGGCCAATCTTAATCTTACCGACAACACTTTTAGCCAAAATTTTATAAATGCTAGTCACCAAGCTAATGGGTCTGAAATCTCTTAGCTGTATGGCATCTCCCTTTTTGGGTATTAAAGCCAGGAATGTAGAATTAATTCCTAGGCTAACAAAATGTTCCTCAGCAAATTCCTCAAACACTACCATCAAATCAAATTTGATTATCTCCCAACAATCTTGATAAAAAGCCATTGGAAAACCATCTAGGCTTGGCGCTTTACGCCAAATATCCATAACAGTAAACAAAAATAAATAATTCCTAGTAATGTGTAATTGCATAGAGCTTACAAGCCACAACATCGACAAATTTTCTTGTTCCACTTACAAATTGTTTGCTCAAATGCAAGATTTTACTTTTAAAATAAATACCACCAACATACCAGAAAAAAAAATGTTTTTTTCTGGTGTGATAGTTGCTTTTTAAACATCATCATGCATATTGATGAAATACCCCTTAGAATACTGCAGATCTACTAGACTACTACAAGTGCAGACTTGAATTATTTCCCAATTTGCCCCTTTCATCAATATACATCTTGGCAGATTGGACCTATTCAAGATAGTTTTATACCACCCAGTATCAGTCACTATTTCGATGTCTGGAGCATCACCAATTCACCATAGCTATCCTAACCCCTCCATGCTAGAACTAATCAGGGAAAAAACATCATACTAGAACTAGCTTCACTAGATGTTGATCTCATTTCATAATCAGTTCTTGTCAACAAAAACTCCATAATCAGTTGTCTTGGCAACAAATAATCACCAAGCACCAAAACTAGTAATCAACCAACCTAGAAGAATTAATAAACTATCCTCCTATCTCACCCAAAGGAGGCACTAATAAACTTGATTCTGGCAGCCAAAAGATATCAAATGTGTCAAACTTTAATGGCTTAACAGTCCATTCCGCTCTCACCAAGTAGCATTAAAAAACACTCCAGATTTGACTTTTCTAGATTTTCAGAAAGTATACATCCATAATCCCTGGGCAGAAAAGTTCAAGGCAAAAAATGACAACATCCTCTAATTAAAGAGAACCACAACAGCAGCCAATCAATTGGATCTACTCTCAAATACCAACTTGAAAATAAAAGAGATATATTAAAAAGTATGTCACAGCAAATAAGTGAAGATATAAAAAGTGAGAGAAAGAGAGAAGAAAAAATTGATGTGAGAAGCAGTGATTTAAAAAGGCATGCCTAAGCACAGAGATGAGGCACTTTTTAGGTAGTGCACCTTACTCGTATCAAGGCACAGGCAAATTGAAAAGGCACTCACCACAGCAACCGAGGTGAGCACCTTAATAAGATTGTATCTTATATAATTTTGTAATGTTTCCATGCAATATTTACTCTGTAGTAAAGTTGTTTTAGCTTTACCTTTCCGATTTTTTGATAAAATTGATCTAGTAAAAGTAATTTGAAGCCCTAAACCAACCAATAGAACAAGAGTAAAGAAGCAATCCAAGAGTGAAGCCTTGAACATGACGAAGATACTCTACCAGTGACAACTGACTGAACTGATTCAATCCGTAGGCAACTGTACAACCACTTCTTCTTCTTAACCAAAACAGGGGCTCCACCCAATTTCCTCCCTTTTGATGCAAAAACAAGGTTTCTGCCCCATATTAGTTATTTATATTTTATTTATACTAATTGATGTTTTGCATGTAAATGCAAATTCACCAAATCAGCACCCCCACCCTTTGTGCACTGGTAGTTGAGGAAGTCCAAATTATAGTTTATATTATTTGTTATTGAGTGCTAATCTCGTGAGCTGTGATAGTTACAGAGTTTATTTGTGGATTCACATTCAGATAGAACACTTGCAGACTTGCCTAGTTATTTTATTTCCCATTTCTTTGCCAGTTTTTGCATGAAATTACTTCGTAATTAATGTAAATAATAAATGATTTGTGTTATTATCAACTGTTAATAATTATAGTTTACACTTTGTAATCTATTTTTTTATAAATATTACACTTTGTAATCTGTTACTTTGTTATGTTCAGTAAATTAATAATAATAATAATAATTGTTGTTGTTATTAAATTGTTAATAGTGATTATGAATTGACACAATACTCAATAAACACATGTTGGAATTAGGAATTTGGAATTGAATTTGCTACTCAGTATTCTTGTATATGTCATGTACTTGTGTCTTGCTTCCAAATTGAATTTCCAAGTGGAGATGAAGATGATGAGGACCTGAATGAACCTTGAAGATGATGATGATGAGCATCAAAAGATAAAAGAAAACTTTGAACTCATACAACAGCCCTTGTAGAGGCATGACAGCAGCCTCTCTCAACTGATTACAAGGAAACTAGAGAGAAAAAACAAGCATTAGAGCTGAGCCCAAAACAAGACTTACCCTACTTGCCCATTGCTTAGCTAAGCCATCAGCCAAAGCATTTGCTGATCTCCCCACCCATTATGTAATAAAAGACATATTCCTTGTCAGCCACTTAAATTTTTTTACTTCATTCCTGTAGCACTACATAGTATCCTCAGGGTTCTTCAACCACCCCACCACCACCTTGGAATCCCCTTCAATAATAAGCTGCCCTAAACCCAGTTGATTTGCAAATTGCACTCCTTGTAGGGCTGCTAGTAGTTCTGCTCTGACTGCTAGTAGTTCTCAATTTGGATATTAACACTTTCATATTTGACATATTAGTAGGCCTTTTAAATCAGTTAATTAAATTTGAAATTCAGGGTTTTTTCAATTAATATGTATATATGTATATGTTCTTTAATTTTTTAAAATATCCAGTGTCCTTGCTTCAGAAAGGTGTGCACGTCAGGCATATTAAGGCCCTTACAATTGTAGGCCAGTTTATAGCACTCATCATTATTAAGGTAAAAAATAAATAGATTTGAAATGATCCACAAAGGCCTTAGATATTTACTCTTCATGTGTAAGCACCTTCCCATTTACCACCAGCCTTGAAATATAATTTTCCTTCTCCCAATTGCCGTGCCATGGAAAAGCTTTGTGTTTCCATCTCCCTCCTATAAGTATAACCACTTACATCTCAATTTTTTGCCTCCAACATGTCCCCTCCATTCATAGTACGACTTCCTATTCCTTCTTCAATCTCCATCTTTGGATCCTTTCCTCCTCACTCGTTAATCTTTCAACTTCTTTTCCATCCAACTCTATTTTCCTTTAGAATGTTCCTTTCCTTTATTCTACTAACCCAAACTCTTCTTTGTTCAGTTGCTTTAATATCCCCATCGATCCAAGTAACCTTTTGTGAAACTTATTCCGCTCCTAGCCACAAATCCACAACCCTTCCCTCCTCCCACAAATTTTCCACATTACCTATGGATGAAGGGGCTACAAATTGTCAAAGAAAGATTAGGTTCTACCATATTTTCAAGGGGCTACAAATTTCATGAACTACTATATTACTATAAATTTTAAAACAGTTAAAAATCATAATGCATAAGGCAAAGCAAAGCTTATCTTCATGTATGTCACAACTCGCAAGGTCTTTTCTTTTTTGAGATTGGTTGCTGCATACAGTGGTTTAAACAGATTTTCCACCAGTTGTCTCAGACTCAAACTAGGTGCTATCATACTTATAGTGGTCAAGGGATTAGAAAACATTTCTCCTTCAAATATAAAATATTTCATGAATTGCTATATAATTAATAAAATTTTATAACAGCTAAAGATCATAATGCATAATGTAATGCAAAACTTATGCTCATTGTGCCATATGGTTTGTAGAAATAAAACCTTACATAAAATCTGAAAGTTGAACAATTGTATCAACAAAAGCATCCATGCAATCATTTAGACATGATATATTCACAAAAAGTGTCAAAGCAAATAAAGCTAAATGAATGAAAAAAAAAAAACAAGGGACAGATGTGAACTTCCAAAAGGTGCATTAATGCATTACTTGTATGATGATAGAGAATCAATTGCTTTTTCTTCACATACACCTTTGCCATGTGTGTGCATTGTATTAGAAGGCCGAAATTAGGGAAACATACCTCCTCAGAAGTAATAACAATAATCTGCTCATTTGATCCAGGCAAAGGATCACTAACCCTGACATCCACACCAATATCATCCTGAAGCATTTCTATTATACCATCTGGTTCTCCCATAACATTGTTGACCTTGTCATTTGGGCAAAGTATTCGAAACACAACCTCCTCTAACGGCTGCATATTGTCTGCTAAAGGACTGGCTCCAGCTTCAAATGCGTAGCCAGATGGACGTGAGGCATAGGAATTGTTTCTAACACTGGAAGCACCAACAGAAGATCGTGTTCCTAATGAACCCCCTTCTATAGATGGCCGGTGTGGCATATCAAAATCTTCATCAGGAGGGAAAAAACGCTCTGGTGAATGTAATCGTCCATGAAAGTGGCTGCGATCACGATGCTGGCTCTCCTTTAAGCGTGATGAAATAATTGTTATAGCTTTCTTTACAGCACTTACATCACCTACTACCTGATAGGAAAATACCGTTGACTAAATAATTTCTAGGATATTAAGGATAAAAAATCACATGTTTGATACTTTGATATGAACTAGTGTCTGTGCAGGCAAAGATGACAGACTACCCAAATATTGTATTGCTGTATCACATCAAAGGATAATTTCATGTTAAATCACCAGTATACATAAATACCATTGTTCACAATATCAGCAAGATTTGGAGAAATCTCCCCTTCTAAGAATCTTTTTTCCCACATATTGCCAATATATTGTCGATATATTATGAATGTTTTGAATGTTATGACAGATTAAACATCTAATATTTAAAAAATTAAAATTTTAAAATAGCATTGATACTTTCCGATATTTCAATAAAATCATTAAAATTTTTAGAAATATTTTCCTGACAAAACAAGTGGTGATTCTATAACTGAATGACTAGCTTGCCTTTCTAAATATGATTCACCCACTAAGTCATTGTAATTAAAAAAGACAGAGACAACAAGACAGACAACTAAAAAAGAGGATTCTTGCATGTAATTGAAACTATATTATAACAAAATAGATAGAAATCAAAATGACAAATTAAGAACATACATAAAGAAGAGAAGATAACTAAAAGACAGAGAGAGAGAGAGAGATTCCCCACATATTAACAAAGAGTTTATGATACTAGACGTTGTTACATATACAATGAAATACACCACCCAAGACCCAACTAAGAAGAAAGATTTGAGGACAGGTTTGACAAATAGTAGAAGCCAAAACCCAAATGCAGAATTCATTTTCACTTTATGGATCCATAGATGGGACAATGATAATTGAGAATTTTGATATCAAATTATATTTTGACATATTTATTTGAGAGCTAAACATTGATTGGGTACTTGTAACTTGTGAGTAGTCACTAAAGATAATTAAGCTCCACTAAACTGAAAATAAAATTCCATGTCTGCACAAAGAATCAAAATTCAAGCTAATATCAACTGAAACTTAAAATTATAGTGAGCAGTGATTGAGTAGGAGAGTGGTTCAGGCATATCTCACTTGTTGTAAAGAAGCCACACCCGTATTGCCCAAGAAGTACATCTTTTAAAAAATAAAAACACTCCCATGTTTTGACTAACATTACTAACAGTGGTTTCTTTGTACTTTTTACTAGGAATGTCCTTGTTTATCAAAAAAAGAGACATGTCATCCAAATCATCTCTCTTAAATTAAGGCTTAGGTTTCCAAAACTCTATTACAAAGTGAAGGAACCAAATTAATGATGCTTATACCTCAATACAGATCACAAGTTGAAGGCTTACATCGAAGATGTGTAAAGTCAATCCGATTTTAACAGTACAAAACCGAAGTCCATAAATACCTGCTTATGGGCTTTATTCACATGACTGATTCAGTATGACAGATCCAAACAAGCAATTTTGCTGTGTAGTATTGCACTTGTTTTAGAACATGGACAATAGAAAGGATGTTGTTATTCAATGTTTGACTGCACCTCCACCTTAGCATCAAATAGTGGTTTGTTTGATTTTCATTTTTTCCTGAAACATGAAAGGTTTCTCCTTTTTTTTCTTTATTTTTATTTCAAAATGCAGGTTTGACTGGTTTCTATAGAGAACTCACTTTCAGCTAGGTCCTTACAGTCAGAGACAAAAGAGAAGTTGTTTCATTGTGTTTGAGATGAAAGAACAACCCCACTTGACCCCAAGCTACGCAAAGCTAAGTGGAAGTTCAAGAGTTTCATTACACTATATCCCAAACTGAAATCACAATCTTCAACTTTATCCAATCTACTCTGCTAGAACATAAAAGCCACTTAGAAAGTCGCCTTTGAGCCTATGCAGATGATCTTACCATGTAATTACCTCAAATGCTTCAACATGCAATGATTAGTTAAAGGAAACCAAGAAATAAGCTAAATGGTACATTAAAAAGAGAGCTTTACCTGAACGATTTCCTCCGACATGGATACACACCGAGGCAGATTGTGATCCCTTGGAAGGATCCTAATTTGAGTCTTAGTCTCTACCCTCATTTGCTCAATGATCTTCCCACCCTTTCCCAACAAACACCCCACATGCATCCTCGCCACAACAAGCCTGGTCGCTACCCTACCGCCACCGCTGCCACCGCCACCTCTTGGCCCATAATCTTCGTCGTCGTCACCGGCACTTCCATCGCATCCAAACCCAAATGCAGAATCACTGTCGAGTATCCTTTCATGAATCATGAGCAGGGCCTCCTGCGCCGGTGAGAAAGACGGGATACGTCCATCGGGGTCCCGCCGCCTGGAATCGGAGATCTCAATGATCCGCTCTTCGTCTCCAGGAATTAAAGGGTGAACATTGATCCACGCGCCGGTCTCCTGCCGGATTGTCTTGATGATGCTCCCGGATTTTCCAATCACACCACCGGCCTTAATATCGTGGCAGAGGATGCGATACGTGGTGGTCACATTAAGCGAGGCATCCTGAGGTTTAGATAATCGACCACCACCACCTCCACCGGAGCCACCGCGTCGGTGGTGACTGTTATTATTGATTGCCTTGTGGTGGTGGTGGTATCGTGCTTTGGTTCTTGCTAGGGTTTGAGGTTCGTAATCTTGGTCGTAGTAATAGTTCCTCTTTGATCGAGATCTCTCCATTTATTTCACCTGGTGCTGGTATAGGGTTTTCAGGTCTATATTTCAATAAGAACGCTATCTGTCGTTAGAGTAGGGAGCAACATTGTTGGTTGGTTTATTCTAAGTTGTTGTGTTTGAGAACTGAAGACATCAAATTGAAGTTCTCTTTCTAGGGTTACGGACTTTCATCCCTAGTTCCTGATAACTGTACTCTTCCAGCAGAGTGTTCCGGCGGAATCCGAGCAGCTGGGAGCTGCTGGGGCTCTGGTCTCTGTATCTAGCAGCTCATTTGAAGTGCTTGTTGAAAGATGGGAATATCTCTCCTTCTCCAAGAATTGCAGAGCTTGAGAGTTGAGACCCAGAGATGGGTTTTGCTTTGTTGCTTGCCCCAAGCCCAACCCCCAGTTGCGAGTGGGCGAAGTCTACTTTGCCTCTATAACATCACAAAAGGACAAGACGTATAATAATACCCCATTACCCAATTGGCAATTACCCATAAGCCATCCATCCAATTCCAATGCTCGCTCGCTTTGTTCGTGTTGATTGTTGAAATGTTGAGTGCCTGTTCAAGTGTTGATTGTTGAGTGCCTGTTCGGGGCAGCGGCAAAACGGGCCCACGGCTCTGCCCGCTCAAAGCGCAGGCCGTCCTGGGCCGCGTCGCCCTCCTCAGGGATAATTTGGGGTCGGCCCTGCATGTCCCATGGCTTAAGCCGACGGTCCATACTGTGTTATGGACCTTGGTCGGGCAGGCTGCAGGCCGTTTCGTGGGTCTGGGTTGGTTCATAGGTCGGGCCTTGGGCATGGGCCGAATCAGGCCAGATTGGTTTTTTTTTTATTTATTTGCTAAGTAAAACTAAAATATTTAACTTTTCTTTAGGAACTATTTGAAAAAATAAGAAATCTAACAAAAAAACAAAAAAAAACACTTAACCAAATAAGAAGTCAAAAAGACAAAAACTCAAAGTGAATAACAAATTGGAAGAAAAATAAGAATTTTAGATGAAGATTGTTAAAGACATATAAGAAATATAACCAATACTTAATCCATGATCTATTGATTAGATTAAACAGTTCACCAGTTCAACCTCTAGGGGGTTGTTTGGTAACGACTAAAGTTGTTGGACTGAAAGACTTATTGTGTTGTCTTTTAGATGATAAAATAAATAAACAATACAACTTTCAAGGGTATATTGATCTACCCAATTTCAGTTCTTAACCTTAAGGAGTCCACAATAAGCTTATTCACTAAAAGGAAAACCAATAAGCTTTTTCAGCTCAACATCTTCCGCTGTTATAAAACGACCCTGGGATGATAGATGAAAACGTAGTTTGGTACCATTGCGGAATTTTGTTTTAACGGTTGCAGAATGCACCATAATGAAAATATATTCTTTCAACCCATGGTGTGTTTTAGAATAGCTTGACTCCAAGATACAAAAAATATCACAGAGATTTTGGAGCACACTTACTTCTCATATTCCATGACACACCACACCACAATTGTTGATGCTTCAATGCTTTTTTCATATACAATACACAATAGAAATCTTTTTTTTTTCTTTTTTTTTTTAAGGTGAGGAGTTTTGGAACACACCATACCATAGCATACATAATGCCACACAGTAGAGATCTGATGTTTGCATTGGATGACAAAAGATGTTTTCCAATGAATTGGGATCTCCCCCCAAAAAAATTGTCCCAACATGCTTCTAACACAAGGCTATGTTTGGTTTGAAGGAAAATGTAGGGAAAGGCTTTGTCCCATCAACTTTCACCCCAAATGGGAAAGTTATACCAACATAGGGCTAGGAGATGGGTATCACTTACTCAAGTACAAGTGATATCCAGGGAAAAACAATTTTACCATGGATCCCATATGAACCCTAAAAAGGAATGTGGGTATGTTGGTTACTAGCCTTCCCTCTCCAAAATAATAATAATAAAAATGAATAGGGCTGGATTGGGGGAGTCCAGATGTCCTGCCAATAAAACGTGTTACTAACACACTTCTACATGATCTATATCCACACATCTCACCTCACCATGTGATCGGTAAGGGCGAGCATGGGTCGATTCGATCCAGTTCCATGGAAGAACCTAGAACCTACCCTATAGGGATCAGTTCCATGTTTTTCGAACCAAAACCTTCTCTATGAAGGTCAGTTATGGGGTCAGTTCTAGGGTCTACCCGTGGAATGTGTTCTTTCTTTACTCTCTCCCTTCAAGAAAAAAATAAGAAACATGTCCCTCAAAAACTTGATTTTCAATCATGATAATATATAGTTTAAAACTTGTATTATCTTTATTGATTAAATTGAGTAATTTAATATGTAGAATATCATGGTATACTAATATATGGTTAAAAATTTGTCATTATGATTTAAATTTTGTAAACATTACCTTTTACATTATTTATTATACACATACAAATATTAAAATGAAAAGAACGGATGAAATCACTTAAATAACTTGATGATCAAGTGAGACCATGGCTTTTGCAACTATGAGTGCTTGGGCTCAAATCTTTACATCCTTAAAAATATTTTGGGGTTTATTTCAAAGCAAGTTCGGTTCCAAGGCCAAACAAGGCCGGTTAATCGGGTCAATTTGGGTAGGGTAAAACCCCTAGACCCTGGAATCGATATGGGTGGGGGTCAATTCCAAGAATTTGGAACCAAGCCCTACCCAGTAATAGATCGGGTAGGGTTGGTTCAAGGACGGTTTGAGGTCGGTTCCATTCGGTTCTATGTAGAACCTACCCATTTGCTCACCCCTAGTAACTGGGACCCATCATATGACCGAATACATTTTTTGGGGTAAATTACAAAGATTTCCTTGTACTATGGGCTTAATGACAATTACCCCATGAACTTTCATTTGCAAAAAAGAACTCATTTTTCTCTAGAGTTCTGTCAATTAACTTCAAAAAAGATTATCACTCAACTATTTAATTTTTAAATCCCCAAACTACTATTTTCTTACTTATTTGAACAATTTATGATTCAATTAGTTTTCTAAATATACTATAGAAGCCCTCTTGGTTATTTTATTATATCATTGCAGATTTCTAGCTAGATTCAATATTCAAATGAAATGGTAGTGGTTCATTTTTGATATATATAAATTTAAGGTTTTGTTTGTTTATTCTTGGTTTATTGGAGGAAGTAGTGGATATTTTTTATATTTTAAGATGAAGAGAGACATTCATGTCGATTCTTGTTATTTTAGTTGGTTTCATTTGGAGAAAATGGAGATATTTTTGGGTCAATTAGGATTAAGAGAAAAGGGCGAGAAAAAAAGAAAATGATAAATTACAAAGACCCCCTATACTATGAGGTTAGTGACAAATACCCCCTCAACTTCCATTTGCAACAAAGATCCCTTGAACTTTCACTTTATGACAAATACCCCTCTATTAGAGTTCTATCGGTTTAACTTTGAAAAAGAGTCTCGTTAAACTGCTTAAATTTTTTAAATCCCCAAATTATCTTTTTCTTAATTATTTGAATGATTTATGATTTGATTAATATTCTAAATACAACACTGAAACCCTATTGGTTGCTCCAATAAATCATTGCAGATTTATGGTTGGATTCAATATTTCAAATGAAATGGTATAGATTTCTTTGTAATAGATATAAATTTATGGTTTCATTTGATTTTTTTCTTGAATTATGGAGAAAGGAGTGAATAATTTTTATATTTTAAGATGAAGATAAACATTAATGTGAGTGAAATGAAGTGAGATTTGAAAATAACATTATTTTCTATGCCAATGAAATGATTCTTGTTAATTTAGATGGTTTCGTTTGAAAAAAATGAAGGTATTTTTTGTTAATTCGGTTTTAAGAGAAAAGGGTATGGACAAGAAAAAAAAAAGCTTATGTGGGTATTTTGGTAATTTAATGCATTATGTCATCCTATTGTAAAGGACGTTTTTATCACTTGACCCTATTGTAAAGGGGGTCTTTGTAATTTACCAAGAAAATAAAGAAAGTTTAGATAAATATTTTAATAATTTAATGCATTCCTAATCTAAATTAATGGCCAGGGGTATTTATTACAAAGTGGAAGTTCAAGATATTTTTGTCACACATGAATGTTCAGGGGTTAATGGTCACTGACCCATATTACAGGGGGTTTTATAATTTACCTTTTTTCTGGGCTCATAAGAATGAATGTGGCAGCCGGACACAGTTTATATTTGAAGCCTGTTAGGCGGGGGTAGAACAGGAGAAAAGCGGCAGTGGCGTTTTAAGTAATTTCATCGAATTTAGCGGGTACTTTCAACGGAAGCAACTTAACCAAACATCAGTAGAAGCACAATATAAACCTTGCAATAGAGACGCGATAACGCGATTAACGCCTTTTTCAGAGCCTATCCATACTCATGGCTCTATGTACTAGTCTTCACTTGCTCTGCCCGTCCATTTTATCGCCTCCTGTAAGTACTTCTAGTTTTGTTCTGGTTCATCTGACAAGTTCTACCTAATTTTTTTTTCCTTTTTATTTTTAATTGTCATTTTCATTTATCGCAGCAGAAGATTGGAGTTAAAGCAGAAAATCAATGGCGTCTGTGTAGTTCTGTGAGAGCACAGGTTAGTCATTCCAAATCCTTATTGATTTATTCGTATCCATTTGATAGAATATCTGATCTGTATCTTGATAAGTTACAGGAATCATCTAGTAATAGTAGCAGCAGACGAGTATGGAGGCGAAGAAAGCTGGTAATTATCTTATTCCCATGTTTGTGTAATCTGAGGTGTTTGTGTGTCCCCCTTTCCGCTTCTGGATCTTTTCTTTTGATTGCTACATTTTGAATAGAGGTATGTCTTGAAACACTATTCTTTCTTAACTTGAATTAAGATATGAAAGAAAACAATCGTAGAGAAGTCTACTTATGTCGAAATCGGGAATAGAAATCGTTGAGATTAAGTGATAGCTAAAAACTATTTATATTTCCAATCATTTCATTATAATTATAAATCTCAAAACTAAAAATAATGTTGAAGTCACTGAGGTAGGATGAGCATGCATTTCGGTGCACTAATGTTGTATTTGACATTGCAGATTCGGCACCATCTGAATTAAGTCGTTAGGGCTTCGGTTTTCGCCTCTATGACCAAATTCTGTGTAAGAGTACTGTATGCTGAGTGCAAGGGTAGAGTTAAGCGGTTTAGATGATAGTTTGCCTTAATACATCCCCACCACCGCCGGAAGGCTTTTTTGATGTTTGGGAAATTGGGGAAGCAATAATCGTGTTTGATCTTGGTTTCCCAAACCCCTCCAATACCGCCTCTATGACCACATTCTGTGTAAGAGTACTGTATGTTGAGTGCAAGGGTAGAGTTAAGCGGTTTAGATGATAGTTTGCCTTAATACATCCCCACCACCGCTGGAAGGTTTCTTTGATGTTTGGGAAATTGGGGAAGCAATAGTCGTGTTTGATCTTGGTTCCCCAAGCCCCTCCAACCCTGATGAAGGCGGGATTTGATCCCAGGTCTTGCCTACAACCAGCCAAAGACTTTACCTGCAAGATATTTGGCGCCTTAGCTAGAGAGTATAAGATCATTGTTATTATTATCATCATCATCATCCAAGCCTTATCACAACTATGTGCGGTCTACTAACTTAGAGAGTATAGTTTATGATAGTAAAAGGAATAGTTAACCTGGAGGAGACGAGTCTGGATCTTCTCTTCACAGTGCGCACCTCACGCCAACCTCACAGCCCAATCCCACCCTGTATTGGTAACATCTCCTGCCTTTTGTGTTGTTATTCATGGGGAGATGTTCCCAATACATGGTGGGGTGGGGATGTGAGGTCTGTGTGAAGTGTGCTTTGTGAGGAGCAGATCTCGATTCAGAGGAGACAACTCCAGGAAAAGTAAACCTCATCATGAAGATGTAAAAATTATTAATTTTGGTTGCAAAAAAAAGAAAACAAGTGATAAAAAATCATTGAAAGACAAAAAGAAAAAAAAAAAATCAACCCTCCCCTGTGAAGAAGTAATGTTTTAAAACATGGCTTGGAGGCTGAACTACTTTCCCCTTTGGATTAATGGCTTAGTGGTTCAACCATTTGGGTCATTGGGTCAACTCGTGATGTCATACCAATAAAGAAATTTTGAAACAATAAAAATAATTCAAAACCCAATGGTAATCCATTAAACAGGTCAAATGGGTCAATGGTCCAAGTCCAACTGTTCGGGCCAATGGGTCATTGACCAAGTCAACATTTTTTTTTGCAATATAGCGGGTAGCCAGAATTGTCACCAGGTCAGAGGTATGACTGGTCGGGTCAATGACACTATGACAGGTTGAAGACACTGGAAAGAAATACCTCCCCTTACCAGTTCAACAATGCACCTCTTTAGTTTTAAATAAATTCATTCATTAAGCTCGATTCCAATCCCCAGCCCCCGAAAAGAAAAAAAAGACCTACTGCCAGAGATCCCAACAGCCAACCAGCTTCTACCAGATGTCTTCTGCTTCTCATCATATTCATCCCTGTTTTCCTCTTGTTTCTCCCTCCCCTCCTCTAGTATTATGACCTACCTAACCAGACTCAGCTAACCTCTGTTCTATTCTGTTTATCCTCCTCTGCTTTCTTCCTTTTTCTTTCCTCAAGCTTTTCAAAGATTCTTCTGGCTGCCTCCTCTTCCCCTATGTTAAAATACACTCAACGTCTTTTGTATCTCAACCCCTCTATCAATCACTTTACTCAGTTCCACTCTCTTATTTGTTTTGCTAACCTCATCTGTGCACACCTCCTGATCATCATTCCCCTCTGTTGTCTCTTCGGATGCCTCCAAATCCCCACCCCAATTGAATCTTCACTCCTTGCTTTCAATTTCCAACTTTTCTGCTACAATCTCGCACTGCCCCTTCAATTATCTCACCATCTTCTACACTTTTAGACATTGGTTTACTCCTAAACTTCCAAATTATGCCCCATGCTTCCCATATGATCTCTTAAAGTCATTTCTTCACATCTCATTTTCCTGCCATTCTATTCTGCTAATTCTATCACTCCTTTATCCATAAAATTATTATTCCCATCAATATGCTTACCTTTAGACTTTTTGGGTTTTTATGATTCAGTCCACCCCTAGGTGGAGCTAGGATTTCATAGGGGTGGATTGAATCCTGCCTGTGGATTGATGCCAAATTCACGGGCAGGATGTGGTTTATGGGGGGGGGGGGGGGCTACTAATAGACTAGGAGGGGGCTGCAAAAAAGATTTCTGAGGGGGATTGCAGTCCAAAAATCCCTAGATTTTTCTTTCATTGAGCCATTATTAAATTTGCCTTTTGACTAAAGTCAAAAAGGATCATCATTCTTATTCTTCACTCAATTTATTTTACCCCTTTGTAGTGTTTGCAAGGCCCAGCTCCACAAAGACCATTTCCGAGTCTTGGAAAACCTTGGTAGCATAAACGCCTACTCTTGGAAGTTCTCATACAGTTGGTGATACATACTCTAAACTGGAACTTGAGGCTCACCCATTTGGACTAAGATGACTGCTGACCCAAATCCACACCCTCTTTTCCAAAAGTGACCTGAGGAACTTGTTATCCTGTACTCAAGGCCTACCTACAATATCAGGACCAGTACTTACAATACAACAGTCCCCAACAATGGTAACATTCATTAAAAAGAAAGAAAATCATCTTCAATCAAAATTGCATTGATGTACATATTCACCAAAAGCTATTCTTAAGCGATATCCCCATTTTTTTCTTTCTTTTTCCCTTAGACTAGGTTTTGTTGTTTAATAGAGACATAAATTAGCAACTTAACATCTGGTTTTCTGTCTTATCCTAAAGAAGGCAAACTTTTTGGCTGAATCATGATGATATGCTGTGATTGTAAATAAAATGGAGCTTGCCGAGTGGATTTGTTTGGGACAGAAAAGGAGATAACATACAAGGGCACTGGGATGTACAGCTCCTGAGTCCTGACTGTGTTTGGTTGTAATAGCGGTTTTTGTTTGATTATTTTAATACAATACTTTACACGTTCTTAAAAAAAGAAAGAAAAAAAGGGCCACATTGTTATCTTGTTACTTCAAGGCTGAAATTGTGAATGTTAACTATGCCCGAGGAGCATGGTCAAACTCATATGAACATGAATCCTGTGGCATTAAAACCGTTAAGGCTGATAAGGGGTTGTGTCACTTGTCAGGTTGGTCACTGGCATTAAAACCTTTAGCCAAACCCATTTGAACATGAATCCTGTATGAGGCATGACTTTAGGTTAAACTTTTTAGATTATATCCATTGATATTTCTAGAAGAATTATTGGAAAAAAAAATTGACATTGATAAGATGGATGAACACATTTTTTTTCAGACAAAAAAGGATGACAAGCTGCGGTATAAAATTGAGAGAATACCTTTTCTAGAAGAGCAGGTTAGGAAGATTAAGCAAACAGGAAACCTCTTGACTATGGACATAGAGACCCTATTACTATCAGAAGAGAACCGGTTTGATTTTGTAAACGAGGTGGCAGCAGAGGCCAAAGAGTATGTTGAGAACAACAGGGATGAATATGGAGGAAAGAAAGCCATCTTGCATGTGCTCAGTAATCGGATGAATGATGCCGGGTTCTATCGTCCAGAGGCATACATGGAAACGGATCCTTTCAAGCCTGGGCCCACTTACCTCAAAGAAGAACAAACGTAAGTTTGTAGAAGCAATACACTTTAAAGAGAATAGTCTCTAAAAATACTGGGAAATTTCAGAATTGTAAAGCTCAATGCTCATATTTGGCATTTTCCTTGATATTTTATCTAGTTATTTAAGCAAATCCTTTCTCTTTTTTTAACCATCATTCATTAACTGGTTATAAGTTGATAGAGGGTGGGTCTTGACACAACAGTTGGGTTGCTCCATTGCTTGGATGACCCAGGGTTTAAATCTTGAAAACAGTTTCTCTGTATGTACAGGGATAATATATCCTCCCCAGACCCCTTGTTGATTGGAGCTTCTTGCTCTGGGTTGCCCTTTTAACGCTTTAACTGGTTATAAATTGATCCTTCATCTTTGGACGGGGAAATATTTTTAACTCCAATCTCCAATCCAAAGTCCAAACGAATTGGGATCTGCTCCTCACTGAGGGTGCCTGACACCGACCTCACAGCCACCTCTTAATGATAAATAAAAATACAGGAGATGTTTCCGATGTACGGCCCGGACATGTTGTGAGATTGGTGTGAGGTGTGTTCTGTGAGGAGCAGATCGAGACTTGGTCCAAACCACTTGCCTATTCATTGGCAGATCAAGCCCGGGGAGGACCTGGTATGGCCCGTGGCCTCACATACCCTTATTGTACATGGTAAGTGGGAAGCTCCCAAATAGTCTAGGCCCTCTAGGTTCGCTGTTTGACCCAAACAGCCAAAGTTTTTCCATAAAGAATAGTATTGAATATTGATAGGCCAAAATAGATGAGCCTTTTAAGTACAATCGCACTGTTGGTGACTCAAAGTTCAAAGTATCGGAAACGTTAAGTGTATCGGAAAGTCAATTTTAAGAGATGTATCAAGATACGTTTTGGATATACATCCGTATCGAAAAAAAATTAAGATATACATGGAAACATTATAAATACTTAAATAAATCATAAAAATATAATAATAATACTAAATATGAGACCTCAAAGAGGCATATATACATTAAATTAATATATTTTAATGGTTTTATTAAGAAATGCATTTTATTTAATTAAAATTTCATTAAAAAACCAATGCTTAAATATAATTTATAAATTATAATTTTTAAGTTTTATGGGATAGGAAAAGCCCATCTCTCCTATCTAACCATAAAACATGCATTGACACAATTTCTAAGTGAAAATATAATTAATAATTATTATTTATTTATTTTGAAAAATTATAAAAAAATAAAAAATAAATAAACATTGTACAATATATTCAAAAAATAGTTATTAAAGAAGAAATTTTAATTGTTTTATGGATATGATAGATCATCCATAGAATTATAATATATTCAATCATTGTTATCAAATGATAAAATATAATTAATTAGTATTTACTTTTAATTCTAAAAATAAAAAAATAATTATTAAAGAAGAAATTTCAATTGTTTTATGGATATGATAGATCATCCATAGAATTATAATATATTCAATCATTGTTATCAAATGATAAAATATAATTAATTAGTATTTACTTTTAATTCTAAAAATAAAAAAATAAAAAAATAATTATTAAAGAAGAAATTTCAATTGCTTTGTGGATATGATAGATCATCCATAGAATTATAATATATTCAATCATTGTGATCAAATGATAAAATATAATTAATTATTACTTATTTTTTAATTCTAAAAATATAAAATTTAAATAATTAAATAATATATTTCAATTGATCTATGGATATGATAGATAAATCCATAGATCTAAAACATATTAAGTCTTTATAGGTAGAGAAAAAATTACATTTTCAAAATTTTTGTTAATTTATATTTTCCCCAAATATCTTCACGAAATTTCCATAACTGTACTCATAACACAAAAAATATATATATATATATATATATATGATTTTGAATGTAAGAAATGTATATCAACATAGATTTAAATATTCAAGAAAAAAAGAAATCACAAGATATTATAAAAATTGAAAAAACCTACTTATTTTTGCCATATTTTTTCAAGATTTGAAAAATCTTAAAAAAAAAACAATTCACACTTGTTTTTTTTTTTTTTTTTTGCATATTTAGCACTTTAGGAATAAGGTTTGCATGTTTAGAATCATTTGAGGGTGAAAAAATGCTTATTTTAGGGGAAAGAAACTTGTTTTCCCTATTTATTTATTTTTTAATTTTCAGTTTTTGGCCGTATCTTTTTCATAGCGTATTGGTCGATATGCTCAATGCACCCTCCAATATAGCTCGATATGATACAACATAGGTCTGATACAATAGAAAAAAAGACGGTACTATCTAGTTTCCACCATTTCCCTTCCTTTCCCTACATTTTCCTTCAAACCAAACATAGCCTTAAAGATTATTGTATCGAAATTTGAAACTTTGCGATGGCTGTCATATTTTGAGTGCATCCATGCGTGAGTCCAGATCTGCTGGGTCAGGTGACACAGAAAAATGAGCTGTTCCGGTGCGCCACCCTAGTTGATTGGAGATTTCTCTAGCACGTACGTCTCTCTCCCCAAATGCAGGCTTGTTATTTTCATGTTTCTTCATTTTCTGTCCTTGCATTGTGAGAGAATTCTTTATTTTTTTTTCTTTTTTTTTTGTGTTATGAGTAGATTTCTTTTAGAGATTTCAGCTTTTCTTAGCGATAATTCAAGTTTGAACTTTGAACCCTTAAACAAAGCTGAGAGAATGACGTTGATGAGGACATGCTCATTGCTCAAATGGTCAATCCTTATGATTTTATTTGACAATTTTAGATATTGAGGGGGGGGGGTGTTTAGGCAATTAAGTTTATCATCTGACGGTCGGACCGGTTGATTTGGGAATACATCATGGTTCCAGAGCCGATTTTGGATCCCAAAATCATTTGACTGGGGTTTAGATGGAATGATTGGACCATTTAACCAGGGAACTAGTGGTCAAAGGATTTGATTTTTGAGTCGTTTATTAAAACCATGCTGTACACGTGTAAAGGATCCTGTCACACACCGAATACAAGTTTAGAAGATTCACTCTTATTTGGAAAAGAAACTGTTCTGATATTTTTACTATTTCTTCTTCTCTTTTATAAAAATAAATTCAGTAACCTTGTCGTTTGGGGAGAGCAGGGAGTTCATAGAATGTCCAGGTGTTGATAAATTTGGGATGGTAGCAGAAATTTTGCTGTACCAATTGACCCAAGCAGATCCCATCAGGCAAGTTGGTAGAACATTCCTTTGTTGGCACATCGAAAATCAATTTGGAACGAAAATGTCTGACTGAACTTGGATTTGCAACTCTTGAAGTCTAATCAATACTCAAACCAGTTAAGATTATACATATATATTATGAGGCCCAATGTTTTTATTTAGTAAAACCTGAGTAGAATAACTGAAATGCATATTACACTTCACAGTCTCTGATATACATGGTATATGCATCTTGCCTAACAAGGGATTCCTTTCATCCATTGGGAAATTCATCGGAATGCAAAACAATTTTTCTAAGGCTGTATTTAATTGGGGTGTAAATGTAAATTTATGTAAAACTTCATCATTGGTTCGCATTTATATACATTTGTTTTTTTGTATAAAAGTGAATCGATGTAAAATTTTACATCGATTTATATTGAAAATCGATGTAAACAACTTTTCATTTTGACATTTTCATCTTAAATCTATGTAAATGATGAAATACATCGATTCTCACTTCAAAAATCTCCATTGATTCAGAAAATTTTAAATCAATAAATGTTTACACGGAGAATTTTTCCATCGACTGACTTTTACACGGTGTGTTTTTCCACTGCAGCCTAACTGTATTACAATAAGACGCCATACATAAAATATGCTGGTGGATTTTTTTTACGTTTGCCTAAAAGATTATAATTGGCTGTCTAAAGGTTAATCCTGTCCTAAGTTCTCATTGTCCAGGCATCTACATTAATGATTTTTGACACAATAACACAATCAAATGGTGAACTCTTTTGATTCCTTAAATGTACAGCCAACTGATCTCAGAAAAAGAAAATAAATAAGAGTTCAGGATAATGTCCAAATTTGAAATTCAGTATGATTATACATTGATCTACCTACCATTTATTTATGATATCTGGCATAATTGGATTGGAACCATTCACCATCCATTGAGAGCACTAATCCACAGTTCCACACTTTGTTGGGTAGAGTCGAGAGAAAATACAACATGTTCCTGGAAACATGAATGATTTGATACTTCATTTGCCATACCAGCAATGAAATAAAATACATGAAACCAGTGCACATTGCTTGGATTTTCAAAATTGGTTGATCGGTCTTGAGCATTTAGCTCAATAGTCGATATCTTTGATTAGAAAATCATGACTAAAAATGTCTTTTTAAACAATATTAAATTGGAAATAAATGAATAAAAACCAAAATTGACTTTTAATTTAAGACAAAAGCATTTTATCTTATGATTTTAAAAAGTGCATGCAAATGAGGGTATAATGTATACTGCCATTTCCTTTTGATAGAATCGTCATGATATGAAAAATACAAGAATCTAATAACAAAAAAAAAAAACCATTGCAAGGGACTATAATGTTTTTGCAAAATGTCATAAATATTATCATCCCTTCATCCTTCAGGGTCGTTGTCGTTCAAGAGGCAAAGAGAAGATGATAGGAGCAGAGAGAAAGAGGGGGCGGGGGGGAGAGGAAGCATGTGAACTTCACATATTGCCATATTCAGAAGTCATACCACGAAATGTTTATCAAAAGAAAACCCCTCATAAGCCATTTTTTTTTCGAAAATAGGTTTATCTAGATAAGTGCATTTACCTATGTTATTTTTTTTGTTTGATTTATCCAGGCAAATGAAATCTCTTATTTTCTCATATTTTTTTGCAACACTCACTTTCTTAGGTAAATTGTTATTTTTTTCATCTCTTTTTAATTTTACCCCTTGGCCCAAATTCATGTTTTTTAAACATTTTCTCTCATTGACACATAACCTGTCCAAATAATAGGTTGAATAACCTGTTCAACTATAATCTGTCCAAGTAACAAGTTCAATAACTTGTTCAGCTCTGCGTTGATTGATGCTTGGCAGGCCTAATTTAGCCAATCAAGCATTTTCCAAAAATCTATGCTGCAACTATCTATCTCTAATATAGACAAACATCCATGTTCAGCTCCCAACTGCAAGAGCTCTTGAGGAAAGAGCCAGAGAAAATACATGTGAATAATCAACAATATGCTTGTGCAAAAGTCACTGATTGAAATAGAAACAATCCAATAACATTAATTAAAAGAAAAAAACAGTGAGCAACGATGACAAGCGAAGAAGCAGAATCTCGGTAGTGTCGGCAACAGAGTGGAGGAGGATGAAACAGCAACAATGGAGGAGAATCAATGATGGAACCGATGACTAGATCAAGCAGAGCAGCAATTGAGAGAACCAACGGCAGCAAGATGATGGAGTAGAAGAGGAGAAACACAGCTGTGATTTTTGGAGAAACAGAATGGAGTGGAGGAGAAACGCAGAGTCGACAGAGGTGATTTCTGGGAAAAATGTTGAAGAGACACTCTCAACCTTTATATGTTGCGGGGGGCAATTTTGAGATTTTAATCTATTTACCCTCCACTCGGGAAACCAACTTACCTGAGTGTCTAGGGAACTGAAACCCAAGAAAATTAAACTTACTGTGAATCCCATCGACCAAACTTCCCCCTTCACTTTACGAATCACGAACATGGCCTCAAGGGTACAGGCAATATGTTTTCTTCCTTTCTTTGATAAGATGTGCAATATGTATTCACTTTTAGATAAAAAAGAAAATATATAAGTATGTAAAGAAACAATCTTAATTCGTAAAGATTTATTCAGTCGACTTATCATGACTTCTTTTGTGTAGTGAACACTTACAATAATCACAATGCAAATATTTAAAGAACAATTGGAAAATTAAACAAATGCAGATTAGAAGCTCAAGAAACAAGCCATCAATTCACAAGTTGACCCTTTACATATTCTTCTTCTATATTACAGAGAGCGACATGTATGCGTAGACTTATAAACAAATTCCTCGTCAACTTTTGAAGCCTAAGCCAGACCACCTCCTTGTTACCTCTTTCCTCATCCTCTGGGAGGTGGTATCAAAGAGGTTAACGAGTGATTTTGCTTTTCGGTTCCTGGACCTGCCTGCTTCTTTCAGGAGTTCCGCTAGCCTTTTCTTCTCATCCTCAACATCAGGGTTTGCTGTCCCAAGTTTTTCTTCTCTTGCCTTAAGAATGTATTCCAGAACCTCAATTGCATCTTCTACCCTGTAATAAAACCACATGAAAGATTAACGGAGCTGAGCTGATCCAAACTCCAACAGAAAAGTTATTTGGTTTTAGCAGTATTCACTTCTCAAGCATTTAAATACATAAGGGCATACCTACACAGTGAGCTACATCAACAAGCCTCAGCATTCAGAACCTCAGCAAACAAAATGGAAATACCCAAAAAGTATCTATAACCCAGCCTTCAGCAAACAAGTTAAAGACTAACCCAATGTATATGTCTATATTATGTCAGTTAAACTTCAGGATATGATTCAGATTCCTTCCTTGAACATCCTTCCTTTGAAGCATTAAAATGAAAAGTGAAAAAAAAAATGATGACACACTTAAAAAACTTGCATATGATCATTCAGATTCCTTCCTTGAACATCCTTTCTGTCTTGCAGTAGGGTTCCATAGCATCTATAACACTTCCCTGGTGACATAAAAAACTTGCAAAATACCCCTATGAAAAAGCCAACTGAAATCTCGGTAACAAACTCGAGGCACACTTAAAGAGATTAAAAGCTTCAATTCATTTTGAAAGCATTAGAAAGATTTCAATCCCTTACCTGGTCAAGTTGACAAACCTTCTACAAGGTGTTATCATTTGTTCATCTCATGTCTGCAGATTAACTTGTTTATAATTTATACTTGAAGCTGAATCTATTTTTTGAAGTGTTTTTCCCTTAGGTTATGTTTGGTTTGAAGGAAAATGCAGGGAAAGGAAGGGAAAAGTAGGGAAACCTTTACAAACATTGTATAGGTTTTCCCGTCTTTCCCTTCCTTTCCCTACCTTTTCCTTCAAACCAAACATAGCCTTAAAGTTTGCTTTAGATTAAAGCAAGATATCATCACCATCATCATCATCTAAGTCTTATCCCAACCATATGAGGTCGGCTATTAAATGAAGATATGAAAAACTTAATGAACTATGGTTGTTTGATGTAGGATGGGAAAGAGAAAAATCCTACTTGAGTATTGAACTTGGTGAGAAGATAAGGGAGAACTAAGGACCTGAGTAATGAGAAAAGGAGATTCAGATCTGAATAAATAAGAGGAAGAGAGGAAAGATAACACCTTTAGAAGAAGAGAAAGAAGATACTTATAACCAAACTTCAAAATAAACTCTTGTTTCATTCATTCATTATCTTTAATTCAATTACAACGACCCCATTTATGGACCAACCATAACTTAGGGGATCAGATCGCCCTTTAATAGATTCCAATTTCAACCAACAAACTCCTGAAACAAATGCCAATTACTTTAAGTGCTCTTTTGTGAGGGCTGAGATGAACATTCAGCTAAGCTGGTTCAGCTGCTTTCGAGGTGCTCTGGATAAGTTATCCAAGGAGGCTGAAGCTTGCAAATAAGATACAGGGTTACAGTCCTCAGAATATTTCATGGGAGAGAACCAACAGAAGCAGCAGGGTTGTAATAAAAAGTTCTGGACCCAGAGGAACCCCCCATGAAAACTTGAAGCTGCTTCAACATTGATGCCAACAACTTACAACTGACATGCAACAGTAACTAACAAGTAAATGCCAACTTCCAAATAAAATCAATTTTTTTATCAGTAAATAGAAAGGATATCACCATATTTAATACAAGAGTATGTAGAACATTTCTTGTGCAGAGGACACCATCTACAACACTAATAAGTGATCTTTTGCAAGCTGATAGGTTCAAAAGAGCTAGGATCAGGGCATGACAAACACTAATTGAAGTAATAAAAATGGTTTGAGGCCCTATAATATAACAATGAATATGACAGCTATTGTAAAGAGTGAAAAATAGCAAAGAAATCAAGGTGAGGAGAAAGAACACATTGCGTGGACAAATTTCAGTGTTGCCAGATCCCCCCCACCCACCTTCCTGATGTGGCTCAAGTTCGATATCTCCAGCTTTGTCTCTCAGCAACAGTCTAGCGTGACCAGTCACCTAGCAGGAGTAGAAGCCTCTGCTTCCAGTAGCCAAAGAACAGGGGATTACCCCACCGGAAAAGTCACTAAGATCAACTTTCCCAACTATTCCGGTGGATATCCCATTCCTTGGATCTTCCGAGCAGAAATATATTTTGAATACCACGAAACTCCCGCACACCAGCGTGTCTCCATCGCCTCCATTCATCTAGAAGGAGACATGATTCTATGGCTCCAATGGTATTGCTGGAATCATCCCCAGGTAACTTGGGTGGAGTTCACCGAAGCTTTGTGCATCTGCTTTGGGCCGACGACGTTCATGGACTACGACGAGCTGATTATTCCGGTTGAAGCAGACTTGAACGGTAGCAGAGTACCAGCTCGATTTCAAGCGGATGGCGACCAGGGTACACGGCTGGCCGGAGAAAGCCTTAATAGGATGTTTTGTGGGAGGTCTCAGAGAGGATATCCGTCTGGAGGTGAGGTTCTCCGTCCGGCGACTATCATGGCTGCAGTGGAACCGGCTGGTGATCATCAGAAACCCATATTGCCCCGGCCTGCTATGCCTTTCAAACATCTCTCATGGGCTGAGATGCAAGCCCGATGCGAGAAAGGCCTTTCTTATAACTGTGATAATAAGTTTGGACCGAGCCATAAATGCCGGGTCCAGCGGGTGTTTCTCCTACAGACAGAGGAAGAGCCGGAAGAGACAAACACAGAGCACTTGACTGACTGTGAACTGATTCCAGACGGGCCAGAACCTGATGGGGCCGAGATCTCCTTACATGCCCTCATGGGCCTCAACTCTCTTCAGCCCATGCACGTAGAAGGAAGATTAATGGGCCGGACCGTGATGATTTTGATTGATAGTGGCTCTACCTTGAATTTCATCACTTGCCGATTGGCTAAGCAGCTAGGTATGACCATACAACCCACTCCTCTCTTTTCAATCCATGTGGCTAATGGGAGTCAAATGTTGTGTAATGTTGTATGTAAGAAGGAGAAAATCCTCATACAAGGCCATAATTTTGTGGTGGATCTCCACCCATTGGATTTCTCGGGGGCTGATATTATTTTGGGGGTTCATTGGTTGCATGGCCTGGGCCCTTCTCTATGTGATTGGGCCAAAATGACAATGGATTTTCACCAGGATGGCCAATCTTGTCATTTACAAGGGTTGCGGCCCCCTAGTCCACAAAGTGACACTTTAGCCTCCATGATACGGGCCTCCAAGGATGCTGGCCAACCCATATTTATGCACTTAGGCATTCGGCCCATAGTCCCAATTCTGGACAACCAAGGCCGTGTTCACCCCACTGAAACCCAACACAGGGCCTTACAGTTGATACTCGATCAGTTTGGCGATGTATTCAAGGAGCCGAACCAATTACCTCCACCCCGGGCTCGTTATCATCAGATACCTCTCTTACCCGGTTCTAATCCGGCCAATGTGAGGCCATATAGATACCCTTACTTTCAGAAGCTGGAAATTGAGAAGGCAGTGAGAGAACTATTGGAAAAAGGGCATATACAGACTAGCACCAGCCCTTTTTCATCTCCTGTACTCTTAGTAAAGAAGAAGGATGGTAGTTGGCGCTTTTGCGTAGATTACCGGGCCTTAAACCAGATTACTGTGAAGGACAAGTTTCCTATACCCCTCATTGACGAACTACTGGATGAGTTAGGAGAGGCACGAGTGTTCTCCAAATTAGACCTACGGTCCGGGTATCATCAAATTCGGGTCCACCAAGCTGACATCCACAAGATGGCCTTTAGGACCCATGATGGCCATTATGAGTTCTTGGTTATGCCTTTTGGACTCACAAACGCCCCCTCCACCTTTCAAGCCCTCATGAATGACATCTTCAGGCCATTTCTAAGGCAATTTATTCTGGTTTTTTTCGATGATATTCTGGTGTACAGTAGGGATTGGGACACACATATGGAACATCTTAAACTCACCCTCATAACTCTGAAAGGGCACCAGTTACATGCCAAAATGACAAAGTGTTCCTTTGGACAAGGATAAATTCAGTACCTAGACCATGTGGTTGCAGCAGGTTGTGTCATGGCAGACCCAGAAAAGGTAGACGCCATTTAGAAGTGGCCCAAGCCCACTACTGTAAAAGCTCTGTGGGGCTTTCCTGGGCTTACCAGATATTATAGGTGCTTCATTAAGGGGTATGGGCTTATGGATGCCCCACTAACGCGTCTATTAAAGAAGGATTCCCTCAGTTGGACTGATGAAGCCCAACGGGCTTTTGAAGACTTGAAGATAGCAGTTTCCATTCCTCCAGTCCTCACTCTTCCAGACTTCTCTCAGCCCTTTGAAATAGAATGTGATGTATTGGGTGTAGGAGTAGGGGCCGTCTTGATGTAGAAAGGGCAAACCATTGCTTATTTCATCAAGGCTCTCTCAGTAGCTCACCAAAGTCAGTCCACTTATGTCAAAGAAATGATGGTTGTGGTAATGGCAGTGCAAAAGTGGTGTGCATACCTATTGGGACGCCAATTTGTTATTAGGTCAGACCAAGGAAGTTTGAAGTATATAGCAGAGCAAAGGGTGCACACCCCAGAGCAGCAAAAATGGCTTAGTAAACTGATGGGCTTTGACTACCTCATAGAATATAAGCCGGGGCCCGCAAACAAAGTAGCTGATGCCTTGTCACAAGTAGAAGAGTTAGCCTATTTGACCTGCTCTCAGCCCAGCTTCCCTTTGTTTGAAGCTATACGACAAGAAGCTAGATCTGATCTGTAGTTGAATGTCATTAGAGATAAGTGGAGGCGAGACCCTTCACAAGTTGTTGGTTACCAAGTTGTGGGGCCTGATCTTTTCTTTAGGGGTCGGTTTGTTGTTGCCCAGAATTCGGCCCACAAAGCTGAACTACTAAGGTTGTTTCATGACTCCGCCTTGGGAGGGCACTTAGGGGTGCTACAGACCATAAAGCGGCTCAACAGCCATTATCACTAGGTAGGAATGCGTAAGGATGTATTACAATATGTATCCGAATGCCAAACCTACCAACAGCAGAAATACTCGTTACAGTCTCCCACTGGCCTTCTACAACCTCTCAAGATTCCAGATCAAGTGTGGGAAGACCCTTCCATGGACTTCATCACGGGTCTTCCTCGTTCTGTAGGAAAGGAGGTTATCATGGTAGTGGTTGACCATCTCACCAAGTACAACCATTTCTCTACATTACCTCAACCTTACACCACAGCGATGGTGGGTGACATCTTCATCCGGGACGTCGCGAAGCTGCATGGAACCCCAAGATCCATTGTCTCAGATCAGGACCCTGCTTTCCTGAGTTCATTCTGGAAGGAATATTTTCAGTTGCAAGGAACCCAACTGCACCCCTGCACGAGTTATCACCTGCAGGCTGATGGGCAGACTGAAGTTCTTAATCGTTGCTTGGAAGCCTACCTTAGATGTTTCATAAGGGAAAAGCCCTGACAGTGGGCTCATTGGCTTCCGTGGGCAGAATATTGATACAATTCGACTTATCAATCGGCTACTGGAATGACACCCTTCAAGGCTCTTTATGGCAGAGAACCTCCTCCCATATTACCTTATGAGTATGGGTCATCCAAGGTGGTAGAAGTAGAGACCGTCTACTTGCGAGAGACAAGATTCTTAAATTGCTTAAGTCCAACTTGACAAAAGCCCAACAACGAATGAAGGTCCGCTATGACACTCACCACCGCTTGTTAGAATTTCAGGTGGGTGACTTCGTTTACCTTAAGCTCCAACCTTACCGCCAGATCTTAGTGGTAAGACGGGCTTGGCACAAGTTAGCACCCAGGTATTATGGGCCTTATAAGGTTCTGGAGAGAGTGGGCCCTGTTGCTTATCGGTTGGACCTCCCTGCAACCTCAAAGCTTCATCCAGTGTTTCACATCTCACTTCTTAAGAAGGCGGTGGGAAATCATACACCTGTCTCACCCAACTTACCCCAATTCACTGAAGAAGGGGGCATTAACACGAAGCCTATCAGAATTGTGGATTTTTGTTGGGTTCGACGAGGTGATCAGGTTGTGCCAGAAGCCAAGGTAGACCTTGAGGGCAAGGTCAATGCTAAGGGGGGAGGAATTGTTGGGACCCAAACATTCCCTTAGAACCCAACTATAGGTGTGGAGCAGGCCACCACCAAGCAACATTTCACTAGAAGACAGAGAGGCTAGCGTGACACGCGACAGAGCCTCCCAGAGTTAGTTATATTGCCACCAGAAGATATTCTCTTCATGATTGCATACATGTAGGCCAGCTAATATAAGGCCCTAATCATGTAATAAGTGGCGTGAATGAATACCCCTTTCATCTCTCTCTCTGTGTCATCTTCTTCCTACCTTTCCCTCCCATCTTCTGTTTCAGGAGGTTAAGCCACCCTCGAAGGGGCTTCCGAGGTGAGCGGTAACTCATCAGAGTGGAATGGCGAAACAGGATTTATGTAGCCCAACCTCTTACAAGTGTGCATAACATTACTTGCACAAATTGATTGGTAAGACATCTATTTCACAAGTAAAGTATAAGCCCATACCTAATAGACACTAATTGGTTCTGATACATGAAGGATGCATTGCATAGGTTAGGTTTCAGCAAATGGAGGCTTCTTTTTCTTGTTTAGCAGCTCAAACATGACCTCAAAAGAGAAATCTTTGTGGTAACCCTCACATAATGCAATTTGGAAATGGATAAACAATTATTATTTCACTTTTTTTATTGCTTCTTTTCTTTTGAAGTGAAGAATGAATGCTTGAAGGAAGAAATCGGAAGAACATTAAAAGAAAGATACTTACCTCCCCATGGCGTCATATGTTGCTGCAAGGTTGCTATATACACCAAGGGTATCTGGATGGTAAGGGCCACACTCCTGCTCCAGTATTCCTCTTGCTTCTTCAAACAGCTCAGCTGCCTCATCTATCTTGTACAGTTGTACACAAGCCAGTCCCATCTGGTTCAACACAATCCCAAAAAAAGATGATTTCCTCTCTCCGCTGGCTCTAAGCTTGGTCACAGCACTCTCAAAAGAGCTACGAGCCTCTTCATGCCTTCCAACCATGTAAAACATCACACCCATCTGTGCTTCTATCCCAGCAATTGTGCTTCGCTGCCCTGGTGTGTCTTCTAACAAGTTCATTGCCTTCTGCAAGAGCTTTAATGCCTCGTCAGGCTCATTAACAGCTTCATAGATGGCTGAGACTTCAGTCAGCCCACTAGAGATCTCCTCTGCTGTGGTTCCAGGCACAGGTTTTGTGTATATCCTCAGGGCACTCTCACAGTAAGATTTGGACTCCCTTATCTTGCCCGTCTTGTAGTAGAGGTCAGCCAGACGGACGAAGACGGAAGCAACTGAAGGGTGGTTGTCACCCTTGGTGGATTTGAAAACTGTCAGGGCCTTCTGGTAGGAGAACACAGCCTCATCAAAGCGGCTAAGGGACATGTAAATGTCACCGATGCTAACATCGATAGCAGCAACCTCGTTGTCATTACCGTTAGCAATCATTGCCATACTGGCAAGAACGAGGTGCTCAAGTGCAGATTCATAATCACCCTTTGCCTCACAGACGAGGGCCATCAACCTGCGGTCAGCTGCTTCTTCAAGTGATGCTGGCTCACTGTGTTCTTGGTGGATGTCTAGGGTCTTCTTGCATAAATTTTCTGCTTCATCAAATTGCATTGCTTGAACATGGGCCTCAGCCAAGTACCTGCAAATTTCAAAATCAATTCCCTGGTGATACGAATTTCTGGTCTTCACATCAGAAGTGAATTGAATTAGAAACTAAAATAAAATGTAGCCATTCAGGTGATATGGGGAGTGCTGGACAGTGTATGCTAGACCTTTGTTAAAACAAAGATTTTTGATCTTTACAGCACAAGGTGATTAAACTGTGTTAATCATAAGATCAATACTTATTAATAAGAGATTGAATTATATGAATAAGAAGGCCTAACTAACCATTTTATGGTTCTACGTCCCACTTTATTGAAGCTTTCCACCTAGGCACCAAGAAAAGCTAAGGCTATTTTCAGATTCAGAGGCAGACGAAGGAAACATAGGAAGGAAGTGAAGAATCAACAGGTTTAGAATGATTAGATGCGCACTTCCCCACAGATGAAAAAATCTACCATAATGGCAGAAAATGGAGCAAAAATTCACTGTTCTCCTTCAATGGAGATTCATTTTCCAAGGCAAACAAAAAACCAAAATTTTATGCAGTTCAATTGTTCACTAAAAAAATGTTCTACCATTATCATTGCTGTTGTTATTTTCATCAAATAACCTTATTTCTCCTGCAGCAGAGTTTGCATTCCCATTGTTGTAAAAAAAGAGTTTCCAAAAGAAAGTAGATTTACTTGTGTAGATTATCAGAAATAAGCATTTTCAAATAGTAAGACTAATCCATTTGATATAATCTCATCCAATTTTAATTTTTAATGTGACAAAATACCCATCACATGCTAACCATCTCTCTCCCCCTGCCTCAAAAAAAAAAAAAAAAAGTTCTACAACTAATACCATTTGCCTATCCCAAAAACATCCAGATATTAAAGTTGTCTAATAGTCACGTAGAGCTAAACATTTATAATGATTCCCATTTAATGCACCAATAGCTAACACTGATATGTCCTCAATTCAACAATGTTACTTCGATGTGTCCTTTATAAGTAGGTTAGTGTAATTTTCCTCATTTGTAGAACAACCATTTTTAAGGGTATTTGGGTACATTAAAAGACACATCTATGAATAATAGAAGAACAATGTTACTTCAATGTGGTCGGTAGATTAGTAATTTTTCATTTTTTGCTTACCATTTAATGGAATCAATTTTGTAAGATTCAGACTGCTCATCAAACCAAGAAAGGCCACCATGACGTCATGGGTAAAGTGGTTAAAGTGGTTCAACCACTGGGTTGATCCGTCTGTGGTTTGATGGTTATTTTTTCCTCATTCAAGTGATTCATGTTCGAGTGTTGTAAATCACGTTTTTTCGTAGAATAGGCATAAAAGGAAAAAAAAGCTCAAAGTGTTGTGGCTTGATGGTAATATGCCCCTCTTTGTAAGTTGGAAGTTGGAAGTTTAATCCTTTTTTTTGGGTAATAGGTTATAAACGCTCAGATCAGGGGTAACCTCCCCCAAATTCTTATAGACCCCCAACTCGGGTGAAGGCAGGACTGATTCAGGTCTCCGCCACAATCAGTTAGAGACTTTACCAGCAGGCTAACTGGCTCCGTCTCTCCTTGCTATAATATTGCAATTTACGATGAAGTAGTGAGTGGTGACAGGGTGGGTCCTTATAAGTGTTAGCCATTTTTATCTTGTTTACATCTGCCTACATGTGGTTGGACTTGGGCTTCATCAGTTTTATCAAATTTCAAGGACATTGATTGAAACAAAAGATCCCAAAACAATGGGTCTTCCAAGAGGGCCTACATATAATAATGCTCAGACAGTGGGACTCTTCCACGCGATCACTGAGATATATAACACAATCTTAGAAAGAGAAATATTATATATGAGCAAGATTCCATCACGAGGCCAAAAAAAAGGTGCTTCCAGAGATGGTCTGATCACATCCGGCATACAAGCATCGGATCACGTGGCTCGTAGTGAATGAGTGAATTCCCATAAAACGGCGCACGTTAAATTTTAAGGAGAGTCATAACTAGCATGCGCTATATTGCCGGCGGGGGCATTTCGAGTCCCTCCTCCGGTGGAATGGTGGATGGCTGGATGCTCCACATCGTGGTGTAAGCAATCCTCGGTCAACAGTTCCCTCTAAAATTCATCCCAAAAACAACTGCACAAATAGACGCCACATGCAAACACAAACAAGGTAAGGGAACCCAATTATCCAATAGGGAGGGTCCGCCCTAACTTGAGCATGCAACATGTAAAACTAAGGCAGTAAGCAAGAAAAGAGAAGCCATCAAACGATGAGCAACAGTCGATCGTTTCCACTTTCCAGTAGAAGTAGAGTGTGCTAACGTGCACCAAGAGTAAAAGGAAATACTGCGGTGAATGACACTTTACCTACAAGTCTCTGCAACTCGCGGATCTGACTCTCCTAAGGTTTCAATTTGGATCTTCAACCCTGCACTGTAACAAGCAATGGAGCGATCGAGCTGCCCCAGCATCGAATGCGTATCGCCGAGCTGCATATACCCCGAAAACGCCGCGAGCGCATGATCCGATCCTCTCGCAACATCCGGGACCGCTATTGCCCGCTCAAGCACCGGGATCGCCTCCTCAAATTGTCCTAAACTGCAGTAAATCGCAGCAACAACGTGCAAACTCATGGCCAACTCCAATCTCGGTTCGCCCTCTCCTGCGCATCGCTCGAAGGATTTTGAAGCTCGGATCGCGAAGTCCAACGCCTTGTTTGCGCTGTCTCCGGACGCGATCGTGTCACGGGCGAGTTTCAGAAGAAAGGGCCCGAGATCAGGATTGTCGAGGGATGATTCGTCGAGTTTCGGCTTCTCTGGCGTTTTTTTCTTGCCAGAGCTCCGGTCCGGTGGCGAGGGTCTTCCCCGTGAAGTGGATGGAGATGGAGATGGGGCTCTCTTCGGGATCGGCGATTTGGTCTTGGGGTTTGGGGTCTCGGATCCCATGTCATGGTTCTGAACCTGGGGGTCGCCGTCGGGAACGAGAACTCGAAGCGATGGAGAGTCCTGTGGGGTTTTTACCGAAACCAGACCCGGCATTGAGACAGCTAATTCACAGATATTTTGAGAATTCTAAGTTTATTCGACAGTGTTTTATACACACAGATACAGAGTTGCAGAGCCGCCGAGGGTGAGAGAGAGAATCGGGATAATTACTTGCTACCACTCTGTATGGTTGCTTGCACTGGACTTCTCATGATCATATCAGACAGTGCGAATTTTTAATTTATTATTAGTTTTAAAATAAAAAAAGTGTGAAGAAGAAAATCATATTACTGATGTGCGGTTGGATTTCATGTCATCGGATACTCGGAGTTTTTCCTTTAGGAGATCGGGGCTCACCCTATCTATTTATTTATTTATTTTTTTTTTGTGAAAACGGGCTCACTCTAGTTGCCTATATATTTCTTTTCCTTCTCCTCGGCTGGAATATATTTTTGGGTTACATTACAAAAAAAATACCCTGCATTTTTGCCGTTAGACAAAAACCCCTTTCTCGTTAATTCAGTGACGAAAAGCATCAAATTATCAAAATACCTACTAACCTTTCTTTATTTTCTCTTTTCTGTCATTCTCTCAAAAAACCTAATCACCGAAAAATCCCTTCAGAGTCGGGATGTAGTAGGCACGTTTAGTAATCACAATGAATGAGCATATAATAGTTATATGACACATGTTTTAGTTAATGTGATTTTCATCTAAAACAATAAAATAATAGACAATTTTGATCTATGAGAATAAAAAAATTTAGATAAAAGGCCCATTAACTGAAATATATGTCACACAACTATTACATATTCACTCATTGTGCTTAACTAAGATGCTTAATACATCTGGACCCATTACTTTTCATTAGGGCATTTAAAAGGTTATTCCTTTAAAGGGAGAGGGGGTGGTTTGAAACGTAACTGTCAAATAAATGGGAGAGGGGGTGGTTTGAAAGTTCCTTACAGTTGTAGCATCATATTTAACATTGATATAAGATCTGTTTGCTTCGAGGGAATAGGACCCTGGAATCGAAATAGGAATGGGTCATTCCGTTTCCGGATGTTTGGTCGATCGGAATGGGAATGAGTAGGCGGAATGCCATTCCCATTCCTAATCCCCTCCTCCGCAATGCAATTCCCATTCCGCTATTTAGTTTTTTTTTTTCTTTTTGGACAAAAAACCCCTCCAATCCAACCTACGATTGAGTTGTTGTGAAAAGGAATAATCCCTTCAACCTCCATACTATTCGTTGTCGTTGCCGCTGTCAACCCCATCTCCGGTGAGGTAAAACCACTGCCAACCATCTTTCTCCTCCTCCTCCTTCCTCCAAATCAGCTACCACTCTTCTTGCTATCTGTGTCGTCTGCTCGAGCTTTTGCTTCTACTTCTGATTTGCTCCCTCTGCAACTACAACTCATCTGTTCGAACTTTTCTTGCTGTCTGCGTCGCTTGCTCGAGCTTTTTCTTCTGCTTCTGATCTGCTCCCTCTGCAACTGCAACTCATCTATTCGAGATTTTCTTGCTGTCTGTGTCATCTTCCTTCCCATTCCAAACAGATGCAATGCAGCACAGGTATTAGAAGAAACGTATACCAGAGAGAGAAGCTGTGTACGTTGAGCGTGCTTTATGTGTCAATGTGTGTACGAAGAAAAGCTCGCTGTTCTAAGAAGGCTACTCAATGCTCTCTCTCTCTCTCTAAACCCTTCTGATTCTTGTGGGTTTTTACTCCCCCTTTCTTCTTTTTTAGTGATATTGCCCCACCCAAATCCCTATGTCTGGTCTTATACATGCATCCCGAGCTTCCCCAGGCCTCTGTTCTCTCGTTTCACCCACTTTTAAAAGATTAGAAAAAACAAAGATAATAGAAATTGTTGTAATTTCTGCATTTTCTCTACAAATTTTCTATATATTTTTTTATAATTTCTGCTAACTTTGAGTATTTTCATGCATTTTTTATAAAATTATTATAGTTTTTATATTTTTCTGTAAAATTTCTACATTTTTTGTATTTTCATGTATTTTCTATTTTTTTTATTAGGGATAAAATTGAAAATCATGATTGATTCCAGTTCCAACCTCTTCATGAACCAAGTAGCATCAATCGAAATTGCTGTAACCATTCTAATTCCAAGGGATTTCCATTCCGATTTCAACCACAAATCAAACGGACCCATATTTGTCTATGATTGGGAGAGGGGGTTTAAACTTTAAACTCATCGCCTTCTTCCTGAAATCTGTGCCATTCACAATACCAACAATGCTAGTCTTCCGAATTATGTCATCGCCATGGCAAAGTCCCGGCGGAACAAGGCGCTATCGGCTGTGCAGGCATGAACCCACCATCTGGTTCCATCACCAGTCATCAGTTGCTGGTTGGCGTGAAGGATCCCCCTTCTCTGCACCAGGGTCTTGTTGTATATTGTTCCGAATCATTGTCCTGTTCCTTCATACAGAAGCTTTGCTCTTCTCGGTGTTACGACAACTGCCCCCAACATTGTTGATCTCTACTTCAATCTGGTTGCCGGAGAAGGCAAAGAACTAAAGATAACGTGTTTAATACTGTAAATTTGAAATATCTAATCAACTACTTTTAACTTTTTAAGTTTTAACCCCATGGCCCATACTCCACATTTAACTAAAGATAACGTGTTTAATACTGTACGAATTCCGGCATGACGAATACCCTTGCAATCGTTAAACCCTTTATTTTCACAAAATTACGAGAGTACCATTTCCTTGTCAGATATGCTGGCGCTTGGTGTTTAAACGTGTAGAACTGACCATACACGTAATGGATAAAAGGGCAATTTAGTAGTTTTCCAAGATAGAGTGGATAATTTAGGAATCTTATTTTACTTTAAAGAGAGCCTGACCTGAATTCTTCACACGCTGTCTTTCGGATGGGGGGTTGATCACCTAAGAAGTCTCCAGATTAGAGAATTAGTTTCATTTCTGGTATGACCCGTCTGTTAATTTTTGCAATGACATAAATACCCTCCGAATGGGACTGGTGTAGCACCCATATTTTATGCATTCAGGTTTAGAGTGCCCAGCCCATCAGATTTCACATCTGCACCCCAAAGGGGACGCTTCCCACAGCACGTCATCATTTCTCAATACATGACGGGATGTCCTGTGGGACGTTGTGGGGCACACATCTGAACTCAGCCCAATATCTATGATTTTGCCTTCACCCAATTCGGACTCGTTATAAATAAGGCATTTACAACGCATACCCACCTATTTTATATATAAAGCCCCATGTTCCAAACCCCATGCTGCTCTTTCTTTGTATGTTTGGTTTAAAGGTAGGGAAAAGAAGGGAAATGCAAGGAAACTTTTACAAACTTTGTATAGGTTTTCTTGCCTTTCCCTTCCTTTTCCTACTTTTTCCTTCAAACCAAACACAGCCTAAGTCTCTCTCCCCCCTTCCCATTACTCTCATTTTGCCAGTTTAACACCCACTCTTTCCTAACCAACCTATTTCATTAGGTCATGTGCCATGTCAGAGATCAACAAATGTCTAAGGAAACACGTAGGGGGTGTTCTTTTTTTTGGATTTTGAGAGGGGGAAAGTTGGTCAATGGGATTTTGGTTCCCATTGACCAAGAATCCCATGTTCATTTTTTAGATTTATGTGAGGACTAGGGAAAGTTTATTTTCCGGGGTATCACTTACCATCCATCTCCTAGGTGGGTATTTTCCACATAGGGAGAAAATTGCTAACACTTGAATGGGACAAAATGGCCCTTTTAATGATAGATTTTTATGGCTAAAATGGTCATTACCTTATTTACTTAGGAAATAAAAGAATATGAGTAAATGCACTTACTTGGGTAAGTGTTTCCCAAGTAATTGCATTTACTTGGGTAAATAACTTATCGAAAAGTGAACGGGGCTGTAACATATATATGGAATCCGTTAAATCAATGTCATGGATACAAGGAACCGTAATTTTACATCAATGAAGTATATTATGAATGGAAAGAGAACGAACGTTGGTAGGATTCATAATCATCTTCCCATTTTCACAATCTGAACTTTAACAACCAATACATCCAATACAAGCCGTATCGTATCGTATATTTTAAAAACCAATACATGATATGCATGGAAATCGGGCGTTTTGTCTTTTTTTTTTATGTGTATTAGGGGTGTATCAAGGGTGTATCGGGGCGTATCGATAGCGTGTTGACGAAAAAGATATGGCCAAAAACTAAAAAAAAATTAAAGGGGGAAAGCAAGCTTCTTTTCCCCGAAATAAGCATTCTTTCACCCCCAAATGACTCAAACTCCAAACTTCATTCCTAGAGTGCTAGATTTGCAAAGTTTTGCGAGAAACAAGTGTGAATTGTTAATTTTTTTTTAAGATTTTTCAAATTTTGAAAAATTATAGCAAAAATAGGTATTTTTTTAATCTTTTATAATATCTTGTGATTTCTTTTTTTTTCTTGAATGTTTAAATTTATGTTGATCTACATTTCTTACATTCAAAATCACAATTTTTTTGTGCTATTAGTAGATTTATGGAAATTTCATGAAGATATTTGGGGAAAATATAAATTAACAAAAATTTTGAAAATGTAAGTTTTTTCTTTGCCTAGAAAGACTAAATATGTTTTAGATCTATGGACTTATTTATCATATCCATAGAGCAATTGAAATTTCTTCTTTAATATTTTTATATTTTGAAAATTAAAAAAATAAACAATAATTAATTATATTTTATCATTTGATCATAACAATTAAATATATTATAATTCTATGGATGATCTATCATATCCATAGACCAATTGAAATTTCTTCTTTAATAATTATTCTTTTTAATTTTTTTTAGAAATAAAAAATAAAAAATAATAATTAATTAATTAATTATATTTTATCATTTGATCACAATAATTGAATATATTATAATTTTATTGATGATCTATCATATCCATAATTGAAATTTCTTCTTTAATAACTATTTTTTACTATATTATATAATGTTTATTTATTTTTTATAATTTTTGGAAACTAATAATAAATAATAATTATTTAAACAATAAATAATTATTAATTATATTTTCACATAGAAGTTGTACTAATGTAATATATAAATTAACAAAAATTTTGAAAATGTAAGTTTTTTCTTTGCCTAGAAACACTAATTATGTTTTAGATCTATGGACTTATCTATCATATCCATAGAGCAATTGAAATTTCTTCTTTAATATTTTTATATTTTGAAAATTAAAAAAATAAACAATAATTAATTATATTTTATCATTTGATCATAACAATTGAATATATTATAATTCTATGGATGATCTATCATATCCATAGACCAATTTAACTTTCTTCTTTAATAATTATTCTTTTTTATTTTTTTAGAATTAAAAAATAATAATTAATTATTTAATTAATTATATTTTATCATTTGATCACAGTAATTGAATATATTATAATTTTATTGATGATCTATCATATCCATAATTGAAAATTCTTCTTTAATAACTATTTTTTTACTATATTATATAATGTTTATTTATTTTTTATAATTTTTGGAAACTAATAATAAATAATTATTAATTATATTTTCACATAGAAGTTGTACCAATGTAATATATAAATTAACAAAAATTTTGAAAATGTAAGTTTTTTCTTTGCCTAGAAACACTAAATATGTTTTAGATCTATGGACTTATCTATCATATCCATAGAGCAATTGAAATTTCTTCTTTAATATTTTTTTTTATTTTGAAAATTAAAAAAATAAACAATAATTAATTATATTTTATCATTTGATCATAACAATTGAATATATTATAATTCTATGGATGATGTATCATATCCATAGACCAATTGAGCTTTCTTCTTTAATAATTATTCTGTTTTATTTTTTTTAGAAATAAAAAAAAAATTAATTAATTAATTATATTTTATCATTTGATCACAGTAATTGAGTATATTATAATTTTATTGATGATCTATCATATCCATAATTGAAATTTCTTCTTTAATAACTATTTTTTACTATATTATATCATGTTTATTTATTTTTTATAATTTTTGGAAACTAATAATAAATAATAATTATTTAAACAATAAATAATTATTAATTATATTTTCACATAGAAGTTGTACCAATGTAATATATAAATTAACAAAAATTTTGAAAGTGTAAGTTTTTTCTTTTCCTAGAAACACTAAATATGTTTTAGATCTATGGACTTATCTATCATATCCATAGAGCAATTGAAATTTATTCTTTAATATTTTTATATTTTGAAAATTAAAAAAATAAACAATAATTAATTATATTTTATCATTTGATCATAACAATTGAATATATTATAATTCTATGGATGATCTATCATATCCATAGACCAATTGAAATTTCTTCTTTAATAATTATTCTTTTTTATTTTTTTTTAAATAAAAAATAATAATTAATTAATTAATTATATTTTATCATTTGATCAAAGTAATTGAATATATTATATTTTATTGATGATCTATCATATCCATAATTGAAATTTCTTCTTTAATAACTATTTTTTACTATATTATAGAATGTTTATTTATTTTTTATAATTTTTGGAAACTAATAACAAATAATAATTATTTAAAAAATAAATAATTATTAATTATATTTTCACATAGAAGTTGTACCAATGCATGCTTTATGGTTGGATAGGAGAGTTGGGTTTTTCTCATCTCATAAAACATTAAAACTTAAGAATTATAGTTTATAAATTATAGTTAAGCATAGGATTTTTAATGAAATTATAATTAGCTATAATATATTTCTTCATAAAACCATTAAAATATATTAAATTAATGTATATACAGCTCATTGAGGTCTTATACTTGGTGCCGTTGATGTATTTTTATGATTTATTAAAGTATTTATAGTGTTTCCAAGTGTATCTATGCGTATCTTAGCTTTTCTCCGATACGCATGTGTATCCATGGCGTATCCCGATACGTATCTTAAAATTGCCTTTCTGATACACTTGGCATTTTTGATACTTTGAACCTTGGTTGCTCATCTCATAGACAATTTTTGCACATCAATACATAGGTAAATGCATGTATTTCTCTTCCTTTCTTCTTCGAATTGTCTAAATAGGGGCTCTTCCCATTGTATTTCTATCAAAATTTATTTTTGTTTCGAAGCTAAACCACCACTTAACTCCACCACACAGTACTGTCACTACAGTGATCTACTCTACAACCTTTTCCATTCACCAACTCTCTTGTAAATCTGACTCCACCGATGAGTTTTCACAAGTCACTCTATGGGGGCGTTCTTTTGTTGGATTTGGAGAAGGAGGAAGTTGGTCAATGGGATTTTGGTTCTCATTGATCAAGAATCCCATGTTCTTTTATCAAATTTATGTGGGAACAAGAGAAAGTTTATTTTCTTGGGTATTGATGAAGGGTGATTTGGCACGACCTAGTAAGTATAGGTCACGTTGACGTGATCTGTCCAAAGGATGACAACTCAGCAAAAGGAAGTCAGTAGAAATTAGAGCTTGGGTGTTTGGTCACCATGGCACAAAGCCACCTCGGCATAAAGGCAACTTGGCATAAACTCACCTCGGTACCTAATCCAGTTTGGGGCCCAAGAAGCGAAGTAACACATAACCGATTCCAAAATCTTCATAGCAGACTCCAAACCTATCACACCGCGTAACGACTGGCATTATCCTCTCCCTGACCAGATCAAGCAGAGGCAATAGACTTCCTTAAGTGATGCGCTACTCCCCAACTAAAGCGGAAACGGATCTCATCCACTCAGGCTAAAAACCCCAGAACCGTTTTCGTGAGGTCCACGACAACTTAGCTATATATGGGCATTAACCCCTCCGGATCCCAGGTACGCACAATTATTGGCCCACTAGTATACTTATCACTCAACTTTCAGCTCACAATACTAACTTAAGCATCACAGCGACCTCGCTGGGTTAGCCACCCCGAGTTCTTTGAGCTTCATTGTTTTGCAGACCAAACTAGCTCACCACGCAACCAAGTTCTAGATCATCCTCCAGCTAGGAGCATCCAGATCGCGCACCATCATTTGGTGTCGTCTGTGGGAATTTGATCGAAAGGTCATTCCAACTTCTTTTTACACTCAATGGACTCCTCCAGCAACACCGGGAAAGGTGTTGACATGAACGTCCCCGGGGGGCAAGATCAGCAATCAACTCTCCCTCAGGGTCCCATGGTGTGTATCGATCAGTTTACCATCCCCCTCACAATTTCAGGGGTTTCATCATTGTTTGTATCGTAGACCATCCCGCAAGTGAGCGTTCTGCTCCGCCAAGTGGGCACCACCTTCTCAGAGCCCTCTGTGATTCCCCCTAGGGTCGGGCACTCCCAGTTCAATGACATGGTTCAGTGCGTCTGGATGATGTCCAGATGCAATAGGTCCAGCGGTTCCAGCAATACTTCCTCTAGAAACAGTATCAGCAACAGTTTCCACCATTGCAGCCGAGTCAGCAACCGGTTTCGCCTCGACACGCCACTCAGCTTCAAGGGCAGAATCGAAAACCGCACAGATCCGCTCAAGATGTCCACCGATCTCCCCATCAGGGTGAGGGGACATCGCAGGTACCAGTACCTCCCAAGAGCCATACTTCACTATGGGGCAGGATTGACGGGCAGCGCACTCCCCCGATCTCTTAGGGGGTAACCTGGGAGACAGGCCCGAAGACAACCAGCCTAACAGAAGCAACCAACCGCAGCATTTGCGGCTTGAGAACAATAGGTCACAGAGAGAAGATCATTAGGTTGGAGCCTGAGACGTGGACTCAAAGCAAGCCCCCTCCGTGCCTCACCATGACCAACGCAAACTTCACACCCATGAGGAGTTATTGAGCAGGAACCCCGATCCACCTCGCGACAATGTATGGGAGCGCGGGAGAGCCAAGGTCGAGGTACCAGACCAGACTAAGGCTAGCAGCACCAATGTCGAACCTACAAAGAAGCAACAACAGCAGCGTTGCAAGACTCGACGCTCTTCGGCCAGAAATAGTCCACCAGCAAAGCCCAGCCAGCCAGTGGAACAGACCAAAGAAAGAGAAGAGGTAAGCCTGGTGGCAACGAAAATAATGCCTGCTCTACTAAGCTAGTCATCTTCCCAATCACCCGAGCTCCTAGCAGCCCCGATGCCAAAGGATTTCAAGGTCATCACGCTAGACAAGTATGATGGGTTGTTCGACACTAATGACCACGTAGATGCCTTCCAATATCAGATGCACCTCGCTGGGGCTGACGAAGCCTGCATGTGTGTGGCATTCTCCACCACATTTAGAGGGATAGTTCAGACCTGGTATAGGAACCTCGCACCGGGCTCCATCAAGAGTTAGGATCAGTTTGCCGACCTGTTCACGGTGTGCCCGAAGTCATAGGAGATCCTTCTGAACGTGGTGCAAAAGGAAGGAGAGTCTATTAAAAGCTACATCAAGCACTTCAATGAGACGTGCCTGCAGATTCCGGACCTCGATCCAGCGGTGCGCCTCACTGCAGCAACGAAGGAGATCACCCATAGAGAGTTCAAATGGCACGTGGTAGCAAATAAACCGAAGAACATCACCGAGTTCCTCAAGCTGGCTGATTAGTTCATCGGCACCGAAGAGGAAATCGACCAGAGGATTGACAATCCGCCGGGTGAAAAGAGGAAGAGAAGTATGTCCCCGAGCAAATAAAAGAAGCAAATCCACACGTTCGAGAAGTAAGTCCCCCTCATGTGGCTACAAGTCAAGTCGGCGTTCCAAGACCTCTCCAGTAGAGCGAACCAACTACACCACCCTTAACGCGAAGAGAGGAGACCGAGCCAACTACACCACTCTTCCATCGTCAGATGGCCACCTAGGCTAAGGGAGACCGAGCCACAAGAAACCCAAACGTCTACTGCCACTTCCACTGGGATCACGGTCATAACACAGAGAACTGCAAGAATCTTCGTTACGAGATCAAGGAACTCATCCACCGTGGGTACCTTAAGAATTACACCCTATGGGAAGAGAGAGGGCAAGGAGATCGTCAGGGTGACCAGAGAAGGAACGCCCCTGAGACTATTAGGCAGAATGAGTAGCCACCTCGGCAGTTACCAGAGGAAAGACCAGTCAATGGTGTGATCAATAAGATCATCGGCGGATCCATTATTGTGAGGTGCACCTCAGCAACAGGGAGGACATCGGTCCGTGAATTGGAGAACGAAGGCGAAAACCCACCAATGCGACGTCGGCTCGAAGAACCTATCTACTTCACTGAGGACGATGTGTGCGGGATTCGGTATCTACATGATGATGCCTTAGTCGTGAAACTGAGAACCAATGACTTCGAAGTGAAGCTAATCCTAGTGGACTCGGGCAATTCGACAGATATTCTCTTCAAGGAGACCTTCGATAAATTGCAGTTACAATGGACCGACCTAAAGCCAACAGACACACCCTTGGTAGGGTTCAGTGGAGAAGAGGTCAGACCCCTTGGTTGGGTCACAATACCAGTGGAGGCAGGCACGTGGCCGAACGTCATCCGATTCGAGCACACTTTTCCGGTGGTCACGACTCCATCCCCCTACAACGCGATCATAGGTCATCCTATCACACACATTCTACGTGCTATACTGTTCACCTATTACTTAGCGATGAAGTTCCCAACTGATTACGGTGTGGGGGTTGTGCAAGGTGACCAGCTCGAATCCCGTAAGTGCTACGTGGCCGCCCTAAAAGGAAAGGCAAAACTGACGGAGGACGTCAAGCTCGAACAACCAGCGGAGCATATAGAAGAGTGAGTTGCCCCGACAGAAGAAACAATCCACATAACGGTTTTCGAGACCGAGCCAACCAAAACTCTTCAGATCGGCACCTTGATCAGCAAATCACTCCGAACTCAACTTGTAAGTTTCTTACTAAAAAATCTAGACATTTTTGCTTGGTTCACGGCAGAGATGCCCGGAATCGATCCTAAAATAATAACTCACAAACTTAATGTGGATCCTCTAGTCAGGCCAATAAGACAAAGAAAACACAACCTTACCCCAGAGCGATGGAGGATAGTCGATGAAGAGGTTGGGAAAATCATCGCCATAGACTTCATCAGGGAGGTCCATTACCCGAGCTAGGTCGCCAACTCGGTACTAGTAAAGAAGGCCAACGGCAAGTGGCGCATGTGCGTCCCGACCTGAATGGAGCCTACCCGAAAGATTGCTTCCCACTGCCTAGAATTGACCGCCTAGGAGACATGACCTCGGGGCACGAGTTGCTGAGTTTTCTAGACGCCTACTCTGGCTACAACCAGATTAGGATGGACCCTGCTGACTAGGACAATACTGCATTTATAACTGAACTCGGGTTGTACTGTTATAAAGTTATGCCCTTTGGTTTGAAAAACGCCGGGGCATCGTTCTAGTGACTTGTAAATAAAGTTTTTGAGCCATTGATAGGTAATCAAGTGGAATGTTATGTTGATGACATGGTCACGAAGACCCAATTTTTGAACTCTTTATTGAATGATTTAAATGATGTTTTTCAAATTTTAAGGAAGTATAATATGAAATTAAACCCGAGCAAGTGTGTCTTCGAGGTCACGTTGGGTAAATTCCCAGGTTATATAGTGAACCGACGTGGCATTGAAGCCAATCCGGAAAAAATTAAAGCTATTCTAGATATGATACCACCCCGAAAAATAAAGTCAGTCCAAAGGCTGACTGGTTGGGTAGCCACATTGGACCGAGGAGTGCCAGCTCACATTTGACGAGCTAGAAAGGTACCTAAGTACTGCATCAGTTCTAACCAACCTGAAGAAGGAGAAGAGTTAAAGCTATATCCCTTCGCGAGTGACGAGGTGGTCAACGCGGTACTGATCAAAGAAGTAGACTGGTTCCAGCGACCCGTTTACTATGTCAGTAAAGTTTTACAAGATGCCAAAATCAGGTACCCCGAGATCGAGAATCTAGCATCCACGCTGGTCATAATAGCCTAGAAACTACGCATGTACTTCCAGGCCCACACTATCATCATCCTCACCAATTGGCCTCTGAGGCAGATTTTGCTCAAGCTCGATGTGTCTGAGAGATTGACGAAATGGTTCTTCGAACTGAGCAAATGCGACATCCAGTTTGAGCCCTGCTCAGCGATTAAAGCCCAAGTCTTTGCGGATTTCATTGCAGAATGCATGTTCAACATGCCGACCCCGAAACTGACTGAGCCTGCCAATACATCGGAGGCACCAACCAGTGCGGCACCGATCCTCATCAAGGTTTGACCAGCGTGGGACGAGGAGCCCTAGATCCACCACGTAGTTGGCTCGTTAAATCTACGAAGAAGTGGTGCTGGACTAACGTTGTGCGGGCCTAGCGGGGTGAAGCTGGAGTACACTCTCTAGTTCGTATTCGAAGCATCGAACAACGAAGCATTAATCGTTAGGATTAACCTAGCGAAGGAGATGGAAGCTAAACACCTCATCGTATGTAGTGATTCACAATTGGTGGTCAACCAGGTTAACGGTGACTACGAGGCTCGTGACCGGATCATGGCAGCATACCTAGCCACAGTCAGAGAGATTCTGCGGAACTTTCACTCTTACTTCATTAGGCAGATACCGAGGTTCGAGAACGTTGAGGCCGATGCACTGTCTTGATTGGCCAGTACCAACGAGAACACGAACATGACATTATATATCGAAGACCTACCTCGCCCTAGCATTCTCGAGGGGGGGGGCAGAAGAGGTCGCTCCCGTGTTGGTTGCAGAACTGAGTTGGATAAACCAGCTCGTCAATTATCTGCTCCACAGGACCCTGTCGACAGAATGCAATGCAGCTCGGAGGGTAAAGCGACAATTAAGCCGTTATGTTATAATCGATGGGCAGCTATATAGGAGATCCTTCACGCTCCCCTCGAGTTCGTCAAGAAGTGTGACAATTGCCAAAGGCATGCCAACATCCCTCAACTTCCTACTACCGATCTGAAATACCTCTCCAGCCCGTGGTCTTTTGCTCAATGGGGATAGACATACTCAGACCTTTCCTCCTGGCAACCAGGCAGAGAAGGTTCCTGATCGTGGTAGTAGATTACTTCACGAAGTGGGTGGAGGTCGAGCTGTTGGTAACCATCACAACTCATAACATACAGAACTTCTTCTGGAAAAGCATAGTGTGCTGCTTCAGACTACCTCGGGTGTTGATATTCGATAAAAGGAAGCAGTTCGAAGACATCAAGTTCCAGAATTGGTGTGTGGAGATGGAAAACTGGCAAAATTTCACCTCGATGGCACACCTGCAAGCGAACGAACAAGCTGAAGTAACGAATAGGGTGATTCTCCGTGGACTGAAAGCTCACCTATCCCGAGCTAAGGGATTGTGGGTAGATGAGTTGCCTAGTGTCCTTTGGGCCTACTGGACTACCATCAAGACCGCGGCTGGTGAGACACCCTTCAACCTCACATATGGGACGGAAGTTGTGATTCCGACAGAGATTGAAGTACCGACGTTGTGTCTCGAAACCTACGACAAAGAGAAATGATGACGAGCTTAAAACAAAATTGGACTTCATTAAGGAGGTACGCGATCTGACTTACTTTTGGACAACGGCTTACCAGTAGAGAGTAGCTCGGTACTATAACGCTCGGGTGAGGAAGCGACTATTTAGATTTAGTGATCTTGTCTTCGTAAGGTAATGGTACCTAAACCTGGCGTGGGTAAGCTCGGTCGGAATTGGGAAGGTCCTTACTAGGTTAGACGAGTGTTCGGAGAAGAAGCCTATGAGTTCAAGACCATGGAAGGGAAGTAGGTACCCCGAGCTTGGAATATTGACAACTTAAAGAGATACTACCTGTAAACCTTAATACAAGCAAAAAATGACTACGTCCATAAGACCACTGAATTGGTCCTATGGGCAACGAACTGGAGAGAGGACCTTAAGTCACTCTTAGAAGCCTAAGGGCTATGGTGCCGAGCTGTCAAGTGACCTCTGCACGATTTAAGACCCAGTTGCTTCTCCGGCACGGGCAGAGAAGTCCTATTCGCCTCTTCGGCATAGGCAACTTAAGGTCCGGTCGCCTCTTCGGCACGAGCTCATTAAAACCTAGTTGCTTTGGCATGGGTAAGGCAAAGTAGAACGCATGCACATAGGTCGGGCATGTACGCCCTACAGTGTCTGATCACCCCGGCGTACAATAACAATTATTCCTATTCGAGTTCGGGTGTAATCTCGAGTTCGAGAGTAATCTATACTTAGAAAAAATTTGCAAAATGTTTGTATTCTATTAATAAAGTACTTTGAGTACATTGTAAAAATAAAAGAAAAGAGAAGAGAGGATTACAACTATTTAGCTGATTTCGGAGCCTTGGAACATCAAGCATTTACCAAGGGGGGTCCAAGAAAAAGAGGCATCAGTCAGTTCGGGACTCTTCATCCCCAACAAAAGCATTAGCGGGCATATCTGTCTCCATGTGGTCCTCGACGGCGTTAGCCCCCTCTCCCTCTCCCGTTGTATCGCCGCCACTCTCCTCCTCGGAATCAAGGTCCTTTGCGGCTTCAACGGACATCTCCTTCGTGACCTTAACTGTCATGATGGCGCTGAGGTCAAGGTGGGGAAATTCATGCTGGGTCAACCACCTGTTAAGCTTAAATCCCTTGCGGTAGCCCATTGTCCCGACCTCGACCATCTTCTCTTTCTTTTGGGCCACCTCATGCTCCTAAAATTGCTTCTTCTCCGCTTCGAGCTCCTTCTTCTTTGCCATCAGCAGAGTCAATAGCTCCTTCTTAGCTCGCGCGATGTTTTCCAGCCAGTTGATCTCGCAGCGAGCTAAGTTGAGCTTGAAGTGGGCATTTCAAGAGGACTCCTTGGCTTCGAGAGCTCACCTGCCAAAAGACGAAAACAAGTAGAAGTATGAAGAAAAATCTAAGTACAAAACAACCTGAAGGCTAAGTACATACCACCATGCAATGCGTGGCCACTTAGGTCCCGAGTTGAGCAACCAGCAAGTCAGCCCAATGAGCGACCACCTTGGCAAACACCGCGTCCTTGCTCTTGAGAAGGCCATACTTTTGAATCAAAATACTCCGGATTGAGGTTCACTGCCCAAAGAAGTGGCGACCATTGGTACGGACCGAGGCTCTGAAGACGTGGTCTCCTCAGGCACATAGAGTGGAGTGGCCTTGCTTGGGTCCTCCTCAACCAAGTCGATCATAGGAGGATGTTCGGTGATAGGTGGGTGTTCAAGGGCAGAGGTGGCGACGTCAGAGGTGGTGGTCTCGGTGTGGAGGTGAGCCTTCTTGGAGGCCCACTTCTTCTTCTTTCCCTTCTACATTCTCCCAAAGAGTTCTTCAGTATGGATGTCATCCATGGCAACTGCAACAAATGATGAACTAAATTAAATACGACATCAAACTAAAACAAATAGGAAAAAGGTACAATAGTTAGCGACCTACTAGGAGGTCTTAGACCAACTTGCATGAGCTTCTCCTCGGTCACAAAGTTTACGAACTTCAAGTCGAGCTTCACCCAAGATCGGACCTCCTCCCTTGTCTTCGGGTCCAGTCTGACGCTGAGGTCCTAGATGGCTGCCCTCCAGTGAGTCGGGAAGGGCCACCCCTCGGTGTTACGAACCACGAAGTAATGTCTCTTCTAGGCCGGGACTCTGTTAGGGAGCTCGTGCAACAGCTTGTACCCAGGGCGAGGAGACATATAGTAACTTCGCCTGTGTTTGGGTAGAACACAAGACAAGTTCTTTTTAATGGAAAGGATCGAAGAGTTGTTGCTCTATGGCAATGGTACCTACGATGTTACAAATGGAGTTCGGATGTAGCTGGTCTATGGCAATGTCAAAAAACTTGATGATTTCGATTATGAAAGGATGGAGTGGAAGACGCAGCCCGACTATGAGCTGCTCCTCAAAGACCATGATCTTGTCATGACCTTGATCCCAAGGAAAGTTGCCTAAGGGAATACTATGAACAAAATCATTGGGAAGTCTGTACCGAGCTACCAGGGATAGGAGCCTGCCCGCTATCATCGTAGAAGACCGAAACTATCCGGTAGGTGACCTCGCTGTGAGGTGGAGGCCAACTTGCCAGAGGCTTCTTGCTCTCACCGAGGTGAGTCCATCTTGGACAGATTGTGCCGAAGTGCCTACCTCGGCAGGATGAGACTCCGCAGTTTGTGTCGAGGTCCCCACCTCGACCCCAACGGATTCGTTGCTCGCATCTAGAAGGGTATCTAAGCTAAGGCTAGACATACTAACAAAAAAGACAAATGGAACCAAAAGCAAAGGGAGATGAACTCACCTAAAGAAGACCGAAGAAAGCTGGATGACCTCGGACCTGGGAATAGCTGACACCGAGTTGAGAGACTTGAACGCAACCTCAAGGGCTTTGGTTCGCGATTTTGTGGTGAAGAAAATGAACCATTCAGTCCCTATTTATAACCAATATATATGGGAATCAACGGCCGAGATCTACACGATCCAACGACTCCTAGGAAAATTGGTTGCATGCTTTCCGAGGTTGAAATCAGTTTAGCACACGTTTTGACATCCGCAAAGACTATAATCGGCTTGACGTCCGCGCGTATCTAATACGCGATCTGGGTCACTCCCTGGTTGAGCCAAACAGTCGAACAGGTCCGAACAATGGTCCACCCTTCGTATCACCTAGACTTCGTGCCAAATCCACCTGAGCTCATCATGAACTCTCCACGCCGGGTTAGGACCCCTGGCACGAGGAGTGGGGGGCAATGGATGAAGGGTGGTTTGCACGACCTAGTAAGTAAAGGTCACGTGGACGCGATCTGCTCGAAGGATGACAACTCAACAAAAGCAACCTAATCAGCAGATTTAGAGCTTGGGTGTTCGGTCACCTCGGCATAAACTCACCTCGGTACCTAATCCAGTTCGGGGCCCAAGAACCGAAGTAACATGTAACTGCGTCCAAAAGCTTCATAGCAGACTCCAAACCTATCACACTGCATAACGGTTGGCATTATCCTCTCCCCAACCGGATCAAACGAAGGCAATAGACTTCATTAGCTGACGCGCTACTCCCCGACTAAAACAAAAACAGATCTCATCCACTCAGGCCGAAGACCCCGGAACCGTTTTCGTGAGGTCCAGGTACGTAGAATTATTTGCCCACTAGTATACTTATAACTCAACTTTCAACTCGCAATACTAACTTAAGCATCGGAGCGACCTTGCCGGGTTAGCCACCCCAAGTTCTATGAGCTTCACTATTTTGCAGATTGAACCAGCCACCACGCAGCCAAGTTTCAATTCATCCTCCAGCTAGGAGCATCGAGATCGTGCTCCGTCAGGTATCACTTACCCAGGAAAGTGATACCCATCTCCTAAGTGGGTAAATAACTTTCCCACATAGGGGGAAAGTTGCCAATACTTGAATGGGACAAAAATGCCCCTTTTAATAATGGATTTCTATGACTAAAATGATCATTACTTTATTTAGCTAAAAAATAAAAAAATATGGGTAGATGCACTTAACTGGATAAGTATTTCCCAAGAAAAACTTATCCAGGTAATTATATTTAAGCGAGTAAATAACTTACCGAAAAGAAAAGAGGCCTATATAATAAACTCAATGTATGTTAGATTGTGTTCTATTAATTGAGTTTTAAAGAGATTATCAATATATTCCAATGTCACCTGAGCTTTAATTTCCACTCTTTCGCATCTACTGTAATCACTATTTAGTGCTATTACCGTAGATGCCAATCAGGGTCAGAATTTAACGAATCAGCAAAATCAAGGGATTCTCAATGCATTTCTTTAAACTCTATTTATCATCTATTGTAGACAATTAAACGAAATCGGAATGCCAGTGCAAACGAAGTGAATGGGGGAAGGAGTTAATCGGCTGATGTTCTTTCATTTGGCTAGCAAAAACATTCATTGGCAATTATGCGTCATCGTTCTTGCGTTTCTCTTTCAACAAATGGAAGTTTTCTCAATTTGCCTTCTATCACTTATTAGCGTTTGAATGGAATGTTTAAATAGCAATCATAGCCATCCCATTGACCGTGAGATGTTGCTGTGGTTGCTTTGTTTCATCCTCTTTATTTATTTATTTTTTGATTGTGAATGTTAGCAGTTGTTTTATGATGGATTTTTTTTACGCCAAAAGGATAGAATTCGTTCAAGTGAGTACAGTCAGAAACTAAGGACACTTCGACCAGGTACAAGGACAAGAAATTGAAGTTGCATGTCTTGCTAGTTTATGGGCAACCTTGTTGCAACACTTTTTAGTAAACTTCAGAGTATTGGGAGAATTTAGTAAGGATTTCTCTACAGTCGGCTAAGATCATGTTGATTTGCCAGGGGGTGAGGTAAAGTCCCCAACAGAGAATTAATGATTATTTGCGCATCTCCCTCAAAAATAATATGATCCATATTCAAATCAGTTGCCAAGTTCAAAGCTTCCAATAGAGCCCAGGATTCACTTTCCAAAGGGGTGCAGGAAGCGAGATTAATAGATCGAGCAACAAGAAGATCCCCCATATGATTCCTTATGATCACACCAGCCCCAACTTGAGACAACGTCGTAGCACCATCAAAGTTAATCTTCAGCTAACCTAGAGGAGGATTTGTCCAAGAACTAAAATGGGATACTTCCTCAGAGAGTTGAACGATGAACCCAGAGTCACGGTAAGAAGCTTGCTGCGCTTCCTGCAGAGAGACAACGATTAAAAGGAGACTTTTCCATCACCAATTTGCATCTAGCTTTCCACACCATCCACATAATAATAGCTCCTTTTGCAAGCATCGAAATCTTAGAATCATGCTTTGGGTTATCCAAGGAGAACCAATGTTTAACCCAGTCTTTGATAGGCCAATCCGGATGGATAGCTGTTCTTAAACCAATGGGGGAAGCAAACCAAATCACTTGAACTACAGTGCACAGGAAGAGAATATGAGATATTGATTCATTTGCTTTGTGACAGATTTCGCAAATGGGATCAATCTTGTTAACCCTTTGGTTAAGTATCTCTTTAATTGGAACTCAATTCGTTAGACATTTCCACAAGAAAAGGTGGGCTCGATGGGGAATATTTTTGAGGGCCCAGAAGGAATTCCAAGAGAGACCTTCACAAATCATACGACTGTTTGAGTGTTGAGGGCTAGTAGACTCCAAGAACTTACCAGCCGAGGAGAGAGAAAATTTGCCATGAGGAGTGAGTTTCCAAACTAGTAAGTCAGGATGCAGATTGCCATGAATTGGAAGGGGAGTACGGTGAATTGCTTCAGCTACCTTAGGGAGGAAAAGCGAGTTAATCAAATTGTGCCTCCACTGAGAAGAGTTCTGATCAATTAATCCAACAACCTTACCAGAATAGTGAATGTTGGCCTTGTTTAAGTCACTAGGACTCTAGTTTTCCGACCACGGATCTTCTATGGCATTAATACTCCAACCATTGCCCACCATCTGATGAATATTTTGAATAATTAGTTCTCTGCGTGAAAGAATAGCAGTCGAGATACTGAAATTGCACCCTTATTCTTCTAAGTCCAAAAGGACCGACCATGTTTCATATATTTTCCCATTAAAACTTGGGTCCAGAGCTGATTTGAAGACAAAAATCTCCAAGTCAGCTTCATGAGGAGAACCACATTAAGCTTTTTGATGTCTTTAAATCCTAAACCTCCCATATCTTTGTGTTTGGCTATTGAGTTCCAAATCTTTTAAATAGAGTTTCTTATCACCTTCATTATTACCCCACCAAAAGTTTCTCAGTAGGGCATTAATACGATCCACACACTATTGGGTCACTTGTGGGGTAGATTGGGACAGATTCCAAAACATTTTTAATTAAAATACCTCTACCTGATTGAGAGAGAGAAGCTTGGATTTCCAATCTTTAACCTTTTGAGAGATTTTTGAGATAACATCCTACCAGTTTTCTCTATTGAATTTCTTGTCTTTCAGATAGGAGCACATGTAATATTTTTCATTGCAAGAGATCACTCTAATTCTCAATGAAGAACTTAGGATTCTACGGATTCTCAATGAATGGCCTGTCAAACCGTTATTAGTTTATAATAATTATTAAATAAAATACTAAGGAAAATAAATTAGTTATGATACTAAAATTTTAGTATTAGATTGCTATCAGGTCGAGTTAATGAATATTTTGTGTTGACAATGATTTGCAACTAGAATCCCATGATTTGGGTCACCCAACAATAGAGGATTGTTCTCAATCATCTTGAGCCGGTTCCTGAGATGGTTGCACAGTTAAGTAATTTTGGTAATTATTAAATTAGTTAAATTTTCTAATTTATTAAATTAGTTAATTTTTCTAAATTTATTAAATAGTTAAATTAATTTGGGAAATATTTTTTATATTTTCTATAATTCCTGATACAATTGAACATTATTCAGTAACTATCAACACTTAAACTATAATTTTCTGTAATTTCGGTCAATTGGAAATTTAATTTCAAATATTTTGGTAATTTTATTTCACAATTTTTCAATGGAAAATTAATTTCAATAAATATCAATTTATTTTTTATATTTTCAGTAATTTTTATATTTACTATAATTTTGAGCAATAATTAGTGATTTTAGTAATGTAATTACTAACTATTACTGATTTTGGTAATTTAATTTAGTGAAAGTTAAATCATAAAATTTTCAACAATTCAAATAAATAATTGGAAATTTTCAATAATTTCCATAATTATTGGATACTACATTTATAATTGTCATAATTATTGGAACTATATTTATGGGTTTAGGGGATGACCCTCCTGTCGGAACGGCAACAAACGGGTTTGGGGCGGGGATCATACTCCTCTTCTCCGACCCCGAGTTATAAACCGATACCCATCCCCGTGCCTGATCCCCATCGGGAAAAAAAATTATTTCGGCTCCACCCCTGGTCCTTGATAGAGACGGGTTCCCATTAGGGACCAAAATCTCTGATTTTTTTAATTAAAATTTGTTTTTAGAAAAATCTTTATTTATAATAAATGAAAAAGTTACAATGCAAATAATATTTTAAAACATTTTGATATATATATAATATAATATAAATAATATTATCAAATAACATAAATAATATTATATATTTAATATAATACACACATGTATATAATTAGGGTCAAGACAAGGTGTGGACTTCACTCCCCGTCCCCACCTAGTGGTGCTAAGTTTTAAGCCCTATAAGCCCTAACATCTTTTTCCTGTGCCTCACACGGGGCCCGCTGGTTCATATATAAACACATTATTTATCTATATCTAGACAATTAACTAGTGGTTCTAACTAGATAATGAGCTGTTTTCTAAACCAAATCAAAACTATCGATTTTTTTTTTAAATCGTGAATCAAAAATTGAACCGGATTCAATTGGTTGATCAATCCAGTTTTGATTGGTCGTTTTTTTATTTTTATATTTTCAATATATATTATAAAACTACACAAATATATATAATATAAATATAAATATATAAATTATATCATAAATGATATAAATATATAATATATAATTTATTTAATATATTATAAATAGATAATTAAAAACAATATATTTATATTTATATTATATGATTCATTTAACCACCAAATTTTCTTTTAGGTAAAGCAAAAACTGAACTGATACCACCGGTTTTTGCAAAACACTAAACCAATCGATTTGATTAACCAAAATTTTCGATTCAATTTCCTCGATTCGTTTTGGTTTTTCGGTTTTTGTTGAACACCCCTACAATTAACAGATGCATCAGCAATATAATCCACATGTTTTTTCTTTGAACTTTTACATCTCTCTATAAGGTTGATTTGTTATTAACTGTTTTGGGTACCATGCCTTTTCACCATAATGGCTTCTTTTTTTTTAATTATTTTTTTTTCCAAATACTAGAATGTGAAAAACTGAAAATGAATAATCCTATGCCATAAAAATCAAATTGTGACCCCACAACCCTCTTCTATTAGCATACGTATACCTTTGATGCCCTCTATTAGAATAAAATGAGATAAGGTTTTCCTATACATAATGAATTTCATTTGCTAATCTAACTTTTTTTTTAATTCTGTATCTCTCAAAAAATTAAAAAAAAAATGTGAAATTCTACATTTTAACAACTCATAAACGTGCTTCATTACTGAATGATGAAGTACTAAGTATTCGGGTGATTATCTTACCCCTAAAAGCTTTTATCATATGGCCATTTACTATTGAATGTAAGTCGCTTTTGAATTTTTAATCCTTTTCTGCCTTTCGTTTTAAGCACCTCTTTTAGAAGTTATCAAACGCCCGGCCCTACATAGGATCCTTTTAAGCTTAGGCTTTGATAATGTGGAATCTATAAATTGAATTTCACATGTAGCCCATGTGCAAACATCATAGTTGGAATCTCAACCTTTTATAAAAGCTATAACGCTTCTTGTGTAGACCCAATATGTCCAAAAATTAGTTATTACCAAAAAATATCTCCAAAATAAGGGAAAGGCCGGGCTTTAGCTCAACTCGGGCCCGATGCTAAGAATTGGGGCTAAAGCCCGAGTCCAATCTCAAAAATTGGGTTGGGTTTGGGTTATTTAAGGGCAATGCCCAAGTCCAACCTGAAAAAATAAAAGCCTAAACTTTTGGGCCCAAGCCCACCTCGAGGACTCAAAATCCAAATTTAACCGGTCCATAATTATAGACTGGTTAAATTACACCCCTACTCTAAAATAACAAATATTTATATTACTATTAAAAGTGAGAATGAGAATGTGGATGGAAATGTAATTTTCCCAACTACTCTTCTCCTCATTCACACCTCTCTCATTTAAGTATTATATTTAAGATATTAACTCCTATTAGCATTCATTAATCTTATTCATGATTACAACACCCTTATTTTTTAATTTGGTCATTTTCTAATTGTGAGGGTAAAAAATGTAATTTGAACTTCCATATTTCTCTACATTCCATTCCCTCTCGTTAAGTCTTATACTTAGGTTATTAACTCTCATTATTTCATTGAATCCTACATTAATTAATTGTATTAAAGAAAAATAAGTGTGATAAAGAATAATTACTTTTATTAGTGATAGAAGTAAAATACAAATTTAAAACCAACCCAAAAATGGAGTTGTTTTCATGTTTAGTGGAGAGACAACAACTCAACCTTTTGGGTCAAAATATGTCAACCTTTGATGTCATAATAATAATTAAAAAAATGAAAACACACTTGATGTTGCGCAATCCGGGCACTCCTAGCTAGCTGCTGACTGGCTCCTATCTGGCAACGGATGGCACCTGAGAAGAAAATGGTGAAGAATTCCCGGGGGACTTGCCCGGTGGGAATACTCCAATGCTTAAGTTAGAATGCTGGAGAAAATAGTGAAGAGTGTAAAAAAGGCTAAGAGTGTAGGTCGCGCTAGATCATTGGGTTAGCTCGAGAGCAAGTAAGTTCAAGATAAGATCTTAGATGTTCAAGAGAGCTTTCCTTCAATTAGGGGGCCCTTATATAGGCGTTCTTGTCAAATCAGGCGTAACCGCCACTAGGCTTCTGTCGCAGTCGTTATCTGTCAGGGCTGTGCAGGTAACCGTTGCAGGGTACTACCCAATCGGGTAAGTGACATGTCCCGAGAGGATAGGCACGCCACCATCTGTCGAGAGACGTGGGTGCAGTCTGTCGAATTGGCAGGGACTGCACCATCGGTTAGGAGACGTGGCGCAGTCTGACGGGTATGGTCTTGTCAGATAGAAGCTTCCTGAAAGCATCGCGTCGCTTAGTCGCGAGCTATCCTATCGCGTAACGAGCTATTCTATCACGAGCTACTTTGTGGCGAGCTCTTTGGGGTACTTCGAGGTGACTCCTCTCATGGTTGTCTTTGGGGTAATTTATCTGCCTAAGTGTTGGAGCGAGCTGGTAATTCTAGCTCGCGAGCTGGGATAGACTTGTCTTGGAGTATTCCCTTTCAGTAGCTCGGGGGACTTCGAGCTCGCGTCCCCCTATAGCGAGTTATGGTGTAGCGAGCTGCCCTGTGGACTGGTTACTTAGTCACGGTCAGGCTATGGTGCTGAGCTATTGCTCGTGCTAAGTCATGTCCACGTGTCATCGTCTCAAGGGGTCAGGTCAAATCACCCTCCATCAACACTAAAGTATAAAAAACTCTTGTAGAAAATACAAGGTCACATCTCTAATATCATATATTCATCATAGTATGATAAATAAGAATAATTTTTATAGATATAGAAATATAAAATAAGAGTAAAAAATTTTGGAAAAATATTATTTACTATAATCATCATGAAAATTGCCACATACAATTCAGTAAGTTGATTAATTTCACCTTTTTCTAATATAAATCCTCTTGGTGCACACAGTTTTTCTAATATTCAACATATAATGATCAGAATTTTTTGTTAGTAAGTGATCGTGCAAACAAGAACAATGTCCTTGATATTAATTTAAAATAAGCAATAGTTGATTTCATGTTTTTTTAAGTACCCATAATGAATATTCACCCTAATGTGAAAAAAGAAATGATTTACTCCGTGATAGGGGTGATCATTTCAGCCCGACCCAGAAATTCCGGGCTTGGGCCTGGGTTTTGTGTTCAGGCCCAGCCTAGGCCCGGGCCCACATCAGGCCCGCAAATTTAAGGATTGGGATTGGGCTTAATACTTCAAGTCCAATTCGGGTGTGGCCCGGTCCACATATATTTAAATTTACACATTTTGTGTATAATGTATACATATGTATACAAGTTATTTTACATTATGTTGTATATTTTATATATAAATATTATAGCATGACATGTATAATTTATATTATATGTAATATTTTATATTAAATAATGTATAAAATAAGTTTATATGCAAGTTATGTTATTTAATATAAAATATTATAAATATGTAACGTTTTATATATGAAAGACATTGGCCCAGAATCAGTTCCGGCTCGGCCCGGGGCCCGTGTAAACCTGGGCTAGGGCTTATGTTTCAGGCCCAGAACCCCGGGCCAGGCTGGGCCCGGGCCTAATCTATAGCCCTTATCATAAGTGCAGAGCCCGACAAGGCCTAACCCGGCCCGGGAATGAGATTCTTGATTTGCAAAAAAAGAGAGTGCAGTGGTTCAAGAATACATTATAACCATAGACACATATACCTACATATACTCGTATTCCATCGAAAGAAAAGGAAAAAAAATTATAGTTGTATCAATATCAATGCATACTTGTGGTGTCCTACTTTGGGACAAGAGTTCAAGTATTTCATTTGAACTGTACACAAACTAGTTGGATTGCCATTAGGGGTGGTCACCAGTCGAGCTCGAATAGTTACATACATGCATATAATAATAATAATAATAACAATAACAACAACAATAATAATAATAGCAATATATTATTATTATTAAACATTTTTCTCAAGTCATGTTTGAGTCGAACTGAGCTCAAGTCTCGTACTACCTTGGCGAGCCAAGCTCAAATAACTAGCTATTCGGCTCGAATCAACCCCTACTTGCCATTGAACTTATTTACTATTAGCACTATACCCCTCAATGTTTTATGAATTGATTGCCTGTTTTATAAATGGATCTACCAAGTTTTCTTTTTTGATCTTTTATGGTAATAAATGCAATTTTCTGTAATAATCTCATGAAATTTAGAATTATAACCCAATTATTTAAGAGTCACCTCATTATATTATTGAAAATAGATTAAGATGCTTTTATCACATAAGCATCACCCATAAAAATAAGTGATCTATTTCAAATTGAAGGACCAAAAGAGTAAGAAATAGACCAAATTAAAAGACATATTGGTCATAGCAAGAAATGATTTAATTTAAAATAGACATGGCATTATACAGATGGGAATGGTGAAAACAAGATTATTTACGTAGGGGACCCCATATAGTGAGAGAAAGTGAGAGCACAAATGTGCAACTGTGGCTGCATCTGACCGCAATGAAATGTGAACACCAGTATTGGAAAGAAATAACAAAACATGACATGGACACATCACATCGACTGATTTTCTCATTTCATTGTTACAACATATTTTTTTTCCTTATAATTGAAATAAGACTTGGATGATAATGATGACGATCTCATGATATTATATCTTAAAAAAATATTTCCTTTTTAATTAATCGTAAGTTCTATTTCGAAGTTATTTTTGTTAAAAGGCTTTAAGTCATTCGATATCTTTTCCTTCTCACTAATATTAGTTGTATTCGACATGCAAACAGAACAAAACAAGTTTAATTAGAAAAACCTCCAGATACTGTTCTTCCATTGATGGTAAAGACATAATCATTGTTGAAATGATCTGCAATATTGAATTTGCACTATTATATCCGATAAAGATAAGCCCAAAAAGAAAAAAAAAAATTGTGGTCCAAAACAATATAATTTCTATCCTTATGCGAGCTCCCACATATATGGACCAATGACCACTACCCAAATATTAGGACTGGGCAGGATCTGATCCACTGTGTAAGCATTTCTGGCCTGAGAATTTGTAACACGTGTCTAAGATAAATGCGGTGTACATGATTTTCTAACCCAGATATTTCATTTTCATATTTGCCGACCTGAAATGGTTGGGACTTGAGATAAGATTCAGTTGAATTATTTGGTAAGCAAGCACCAAGTTCTGCCCTGCTTTCCGTAATCAAACTAACATGTAGCGAATATCGCCAAAAAGAACATGTGAAAAAGCAACGCTATTGTCTATACAGTCACTATGTAGCGAGACCACCAGAAAATGGACTAAGTGCACGTTCGGGGGATAATGGAACCCAACGTTCAGTGGCTCTCCTGCCTTGGCTTCGAGATGTCTTGTACTATTATGGGTAAAATTAACTTTTTAACCATATCCAGACGTACGTTCCAAATTAATTGTTGGGAGTCGGCACCTTTAAATCTTTGTGATGGGATAAGAGATCGGATCTTGGTTGAATCTTCACGTGGGAGAGCGAAAAGGGGGACACGTATTGAACATCCGCCAACAAGGGGACATGTGCCAATTATAAAGGTCGGCACCAACACCTGAGCTCCTCACACGAAAGTTCAAAATCAGCCCCCTACAGAATTGCCCCTCACAATGTTTCACAGCACATGGGAGATCCTCACATGAAATGTACCAGACCTCAGTGGTGAACCATGTGTCCCACTTATGAAGAGCACAACCATGGTTTTCAAAATCAGACCAGATCGGTCGGTCGAACAAGAAAAACCAGGAATCGGTTCCACTTTTCCTCAAAATCGTTGATTTTGGTCAATAAACCGCTAAACCAGTCAGTTAACTGTACGAATCATCCAAACCGTTTGAATGATTTTGACTGTTTTTCAAAATTTTTAAATTTTTTTAATTTTTTTTATTTATTTATTTTTTTTGTCAGAATGGGCCAGTCATTCGGATTGACATTCTTCTGACCGGTTTGGTTTTAAAAACTATGAGCACAACGACACTCCCCAATAAGTATTTAAAGTGCCTTTACCCAACCCTATTATCCGCTTGCTCACTTGCTTTTCAGCTTGTTGACCAATTCGTCTTAACTAGTTTGGCGTAGACCTGTTCATGGGCTGGGTAGCCCGATGGGCCGGGCCGAGCATGAACTTTAGCTCGATCCCCAGATGGGCTTGTGCATGAACTTTAGCCCACGGGCTTGACCTCGGGCCTAAAAGCCCAAGCCCGACTATTTTATGGGTCGGGCTCGGATTTGTCACAAAAGCCCAACCTGACCCGACATTTTGTATTTTATTGTAAACCCTAATCGATTAACCTTTCCTATTCCCTCTTTTCATCTTTTATCTTTCTCTCCTCATTCTCACTCTCAATAACCGACACGAATCCAAGCAAGCAGCCAATGTTCTCAGTCTCAGAGGTGACAGGCAAGCTCAAGCACCGACAGACTCAAGCATCGATCGTCTCTCTCTCTCTCTCTCTCAGTTCTCACTCGCACGCACTCGCATATTCTCAGGATTCAAGAACCGTCAAACTCAGGCACTGGCGCCAACCGCACCACTAGTGAACTCAATCGCCCCTCTCTCCGGTGGTGAATCTTCTCTCTCTTGTCTCTCTCGCAGTTCTCATTCTCATGCATTGTTGCATATTCTCAGGAACCAATAAACTCAAGCATCGGCGATGGCGAACTTAGGCACCGGCGCCAGCCGCACCACCAGTGAACTTAATCGCCCTACATTTCAGCCTCTGTTAGGTCGGCTTCGGGCTCGGGCCCGAATTGTAAGCCCGTTGGTCGGGCCGGGCTCGGGCTCGAAAAAATATTGTTAATGAAGAACAAAAACCCAGCCCATGAACAGGTCTAGTTTGGCCTAGCCAATCCTTTTACTTTCTTCGTTGTTTTGAGTGTCAGAGTACTTTTCCTCAAGGACCATCTCAGGCCTCTAACCTTCTGTATGCAAAAATTGTTGGATCCAGTTTAATTAATTTACCTGAGTCATCAGGACACTTCATTTGCTACTCGTCAACCTTAGTTCAACAACATCATTTAGCTTCATGACTTGTCCAAGTGATGGATGATGTAAACCTATCTCTTTTTAAATCAAATCTCAATGTATCCAATATCAACGTCGTGAGATTCTCACTGTAGTAATGCTAAGGGGTTTGGTGGTGAGTAAGATTTTTCTGCCAACTGGTCAATTATATTGCAGACTGATCTCTTATCCACCCGTTTAATTTGTAGTAACTAGCGGGTTGGTGGACAGAGAGCTCCCTTATGTGACAAGGTATAAAGAATAAATAATAGGACTGCAATTTGTAATGTCGTTCATCAAGCTTTGAAGTCCTCTTTTTTTACTAAAATTTAAAATTGCATGGACAGAAGAGGGTATTATAGTTGAACAATTCAAGAAACGGAAGTTGTTTAAAGAGTACAAATATAAATATCTACAGTGCAAATATATACAAAATACAATATTTTATATTCTATATATTTGTATTTGTATTCTTTCCAAACAGAGCTTAAATATATCACATATTTAGTGGAGAATTTATGCATTGTTTAGTGCAAGGTTTTAAAACCATCGTTGACTCGGGCAGTTAAACCTTTGGCCAACAAACCAGTCCTGCTACTAATTTCATTTTTGTCCTAAAGTGTTATATATTTTAGAAAAATACATTAAAATGGTCAAAGAACCGTTAACTCAGACAATTGAACCACTCAATTCGAGTAGCAATTCTTGGGTTGAAGTTAAAAACGCTAACATTCTATGTTCTTTCTTATTTCAAGCTCACTCCTTACTGCCGCTGGATCTCCTTCGTCCATGAACTTGGATGAGACATGATGAAGTTTTCTTTCAATTTCACCTCCTCTCCCTTCTTCCTCTTCTTCAATAATACGAATTCAGAAATAAATACGAGAGTAAATGCTACAGGGCCATTGACAAAATTTTTGAAAATAGATATCAAAAGTGACAATTTCCCTAGATTTTCTAGAGATGAAAAATATGCTTAAATTGATATTTTGAAATGACAAAGGGTTTATGCACATTTTCTCCTATAGTTTATTTATTTTCTGTATCTTTTACCAGTTAATTATTATTATTATTATTATTAAGTCATGAATTGACTCATTCGATGTAGATAATTGAACCATTGACCTAGAAACCGGAGGCCAAAGTACTTCAATTTCCAGATCAGTTTTGCAAACCTTGATTTAGTCATTTCTTGAGGCAATATTATAGCAAAGCTAGGCTTTGAAAATCAAGAAATTAGAAGGGCAAAACACCTCGAAATGTTGTTTTCACTAGAATCCACTTTCACGATAACCCGAAAAAGCAGAATGTTACTTAAATCAACCCAATCAAATAAGATTTTAAGTATCAAAACAAATCAATTAAGATTTGTTTTTTTCAAAAAAAAGCAATTAAAATTCTGATTACGCAAAATCAAAATGCATGCATGGCAATGATGTAGCAGCATTTATTAAGAAAACAGCCAAAGTACCAAAATCCTACTCATAAAGCTGTCTCTAAGGTGGTGTATGGTGCTGTGAAATTGTGGAACAGTTTCACTACTACATAGGCATTTTGAGTTATCAAACCATAATCCTGCTTTTTTTATTTTTTATTTTATATTTTTTTGAAACATAATCCTGTTTTTTTTATTATTTTTGAACCATAATCCTGTTTTTTTTTATTTTTTATTTTTTTGAACCATAATCCGGTTTTTTATTTTATATTTTTTTGAACCATAATCCTGTTTTTTTATTTTATATTTTTTTGAACCATAATCCTGTTCAATTGAATTGATTCACAACTTTTTATTTATTGCTCTACTGAGAGTGGCTTTGAGGAAAACATTATTTGGATGTTTCTTGAGGAAGTATTTTAATTGTCCTATGTGATAACCTAATCAGCTATCAAAAAAAAAAGTCCTTTGTGATACCTAGAGGTGTTTATGGATAATAATCAACAATAAATAATTGTGACATTATACTTTGTGTTCAAATTATTTTTTCCTATTTTTTCATGCTTAAATAAACTAAGGGGATCATGGCCATTTAAAAAAAAAACGGTGTTATGTCGGATTTACATAGGCGTTTCAACAAATGCCCATATATTTCATTGTTTGGTTCAGGCGTTTAATGAAAAATCGGGCATGCCTCGTAAATCGAGATCCCACCGATGCATGAAACGTTAAATTTGGTGTTTCATGCATTGGTGAACCGTTTCCCCCAACAGTTGATTGATTGGCGATTACATGTATCCTATGTGATGCTTACCTGTCAGCACATACATGAAAAACGGTGATGAAAATCACCTTACCAAACAGCATAGTGTTATTCACTACCTACGTGGCAGAAACACTCTCAAACAAAATTAAAGCATTTTTTTGTGAAAAACGGGTCTTGAAAATATGAGCATTTTTTCTTGAAAATCAGTTCCAATAAATACCCACGTTTCCAAACACCATCTAAACATCTACCAACTGATGGTGACTCAGTTGATAGATGTTTTGACTTGTTGTAGTAGAGACCTGGGATCAAATCCTGCTGCAACCAGATTAAAGGGTTGAGGTCACGAGGAAGATGGACTACCCCGGTTGTGTAGCCCCATAAAAAAAAAAATTAAAATATAAATCTCCACAACGGGCTCAGATCTGCTACCCACAAATCCACTGGACATGACAGGTGAGCATACAGGTTGGGAAAATCTCCACAACACAATCGTACCAAATACTCTCTAATTACACTACGGAAATCTTTGTACGTAGAGGACTTGATGTCTAAGCCAACAATTGATGCAAGACAAATACTTTGAATATGTACTCTAAAAGCAAGTTGTTTCAAGATTGCGGGAAAAAAAAAAAACTCATGAACAAACGTTGATGCATGGCAAAGTCGTGGAGAACACATTGACATGATTATGCAAACTAGCTAGGGATAGAAAAAGGGTAAAACTAGTAAAAACCAGGATTATTGGAAGGAGAAAATAGACAAGAAAATGTCAGAACACGACAAATACTATATCTCAGTGGTAGATTCATCATTTTCTCTTGTATTGTTTATGCTCTTCAAACTTCTTTTTTTCCTAGATTTATTAATTATTCATCTTGAATAAACCCTTAAACGAGAAACCACAAAATTCATGGTCGAAAATTAGTTTTTCCTTTAAATTGTGTTTGGTTTGATAGAAAAAATAGGGAAATGAAGAAAAAGGTAAGAAAATCTATATAAGTTTTGTAAAGGTTTTTTTTTGCCTTTTTCTTCCTTTTCTTACTTTTTCTTTCAAACCAAACATAGCCTTAGCGAATTACACTACTGAGGAGAGCTATGGGTCGGCTAATGTTGAAAAAGAAAGGTCCAAGACAGGCAAATCTCCATGATTGAGAAAGACAACAATTCATTTAGGAAACAATGTAAATAGGCAACTGCTTATTCCTTTTTGTATTTCATTCTTTGTATGTGTAATATTTAGTCGAGATACACAAATCTTTCTTTTATTGTTTTTATTGTCTCTCTTCTTATTCTTTAATAACTTGCACCGATCATTCAGGCATTATGAAATAATCCAAATTATACGGTCCATCATCCATATGATCGTTCTAAGCTTGTATGGTCCTGATCGATCGGCGGTTTGATCAGGATATCCAGATTGATAATAAGCTAAGGAACAATTTCTTTCTTTGGGTTGGGGGATGTTAATTATGAGAATCTCTTGCAGAAGATCAACCATGTGTAGAAGTGAGTGTAGAAATTTGAACGCTTTAGAGCTTAACCAAATTACAAATTTTATCTATTTTTTCCCCACCCCTTTATACCAAAGGTAAATAAGAAAAGTAAGCAAGTAAAGCATATAACAGATGGATGGAACAAAAATACCAAATTAATTTATATGTAGGTGTCCCTTAACACGAAAGATATCTCTCTCAACTCTCAAGGAAGGTGGAGGGAGAAAGCAGTACAACTGGTTATTTATTTTATCCATTGATGAGAGGAGTGAAGGAACAAAGGTTGATACGGTGAAGATCGATGAATAAAATTAAAGAGTCAAGGAGTCCTAAATCCACCACCTCCGACCGGGGGCTTCCCTTTATTCCTGGGGTCGTGCTTAGGGTTGGGCCCTGGATAGTCGTAATCTTGCACCGTATCCGCGGTCATAAGCTTCCTTGTCTTCACCTGATGGACGATACCCTTCATCACACAAATCTTGTGGGTTAGCAAATTAAAAAGAGTGATTTAAGGCTACGTTTGGTTTGGTTGAATAGAAAATATATAAGAGAGAAACAGAAAGTTCTTAACAGATTTTAATTTGTGAAATACCTTAAGAACTTAATTACCCCTCACCCTTCTGTTTCTTTCTTATTCTCTATCAAACCAAACATATATAGCCTGAGAAATTCGACCAAATTAAGCACGTTTGCAGCTTGCACAGCACAAATGTTGTTGAAGCCCTGTAATTATATAATGATTTTTTTTTCTATTTCCTCCTTGTATTTTTTATATTGCACACTCACTTTGGTGTAGAATTAAAAATGGAGACTGAATTAATCCACATCTATTACATAAAACAACTAAAGAGAAACAGCATTTGTAGTGTTAACCTTGGGGCCATGATCGATATATATATGCATGGTCCCTTATTTAGTGCCTTCATTTCATCAGAATATATGGTACTGAATTGGTCATTGCTTTCATGGAATTTATGCATGCTTATGGAGGAAGAGACCAAACAACTGTATGACCATGGTTTAATTTCACACATAAAACTAAAGTTACCTGGTGAACTGGAATAAGATTAGACTTGGCGTCAACCTCCACTATGCCATGGACGTTGCCTGCAAGAGAGAACAAGGCAGACTACCTGATGTTACATAAGCTAGTTAGCAAATTTCAGAAACGAGGTTTAGATCGATTGAGAGAGAACATGCTGACCTGAAGACGAGAAAATGAAGAGTATGATCATGATGAGAAGAAGAAGGAAGTTATTGATTTGAGACGGCATGGCTTTGTGATCTAGGGTTTCAAGAGGGCCAAATAGAGAGTAATGACTTGGGTATGCTTATATTCTTATAAGTGGGAATGATAGGGTCACCAAAGCTTTATAGAGTGCAACCCACTCAAGAGAGCTTTATATAGAGTGACGATGAAATGCAACAACCATTAATAGCCACCACCCCCAAAGTCAAATGCACTAACTTTGTTGCGCCAGGAATCACATTAATTTCCTGTTTTTTCCCATAAAAACAGAAGATTAATTTCTGTTGAATGTGGACAAGCTGTCTTGCAACGTCTCGAATTCTTGCCATTTTCATCTCGATCATTTCTCCTGTAATTCAGTTTTTCCTAGTTGTGACTTCCGAATAAATGCATAGCTTAATTCAGGGGAAAAAAAGAAAGAAAGAGGGAAAGGGGATTAGGGGAAAAGATCCGAGTCACCAAATAAATGTTCCAACATGATATATGCATGTCTGTGCCCGTCTGGATTTTCTGCTAACTCAACTCTACAGTCTATTCTACTAACTCTAAAAACTGTCACCTTCCTCTCACTTATTTCAAGAGTCCAATTTTGGCAATAATTAATGGAGGGTATTATTTCCCTTCCATTAAAATAGGTTCCTTTTTCAATAAACAATTAAAATAGGTTTCTATCAAAAAATAGATTTTTTAAGACATAAATCTCTAACGAAGGGGCAATCACACTCTTCTTAGTTATTGCTGGACTCTTGAAATGGTTTAGAGACAAGAAAAAAATTAGATTTTTTAGGCATAAAATAAGATATATACATAAAAGTTCATGTATTAAAGTGGTACATTAAAAGGTTTAGGGCCTAAAGTAAGGTTACCCCCAAAGTACAAATTACCTACCTACAACTTACCCTAATTAAAGATCATATTCACCATAAAAAATCCAAAGGACTTAAAAATATCTTTATACTTATATGTTTTTTAATCATGGGGATTCCCGATGTACAATTACAAGGGGCTATGAATACAGTGTAAAAACAGTCTTGTGAGAAACTGAACCCAAGTTCTTCATTTAGGGTTGACAATGTTTGACATCATATATGAACACTGTTGGTATGTAAGTTTCTTGGCCCAAGAAGGGCAGTAAATAGGGTCCAATGTGAAATACAACTCAAAGGAGTTATTGGGCCCACTAAGCAACCTGTCCATACTTTTCCGGTAAAATTATGAGTTCAAGCCCAAGAAAGTGTAGTGTGGTGGGGTACATTGTATAGGAGTGCAAATGAATCAGACCATTCCAATTCGAGATCCGGTCTTATTTAGTCAAATCTTTGGATCGAATTGGATTCGGATCCCCCACCCCCCATCTAGTCCGAGAAGGTTTGATCCGATGTATTATATATTTATAAATATAAATATTTATAATACATATATATATGTGTGTTAGTTATTTATTTATAAATATATTATTTATATTATATTTTTATAAATTAGTTATATTATTTGTTTTTTTTATAAAAATGCATGTATATATAATGAAAATAATTTAAAAAATACTTGTATTCTTGTTTTTTATTTAAATTGATATATTTTATTTATTTTCTTTTAATAATTTATTAATTTTAAAAGAAAAGAAGTCAAATTGAATCAGATCCGAATATCTGATAGAATTCAAATTCAGATAAGATCGGATCGGATCCGACATATCAGATTCGAATAACCCTGATTCGAATTCTATCCGATCCGTTTTCGTTCCTACCATTGTAAACCAAATTGAATAAGGGCAATGAGCATTAGTCCCATGCCACGTGGTTATCCTTAACCATCCCACTAAATTAAGTGTCAGAGTTGAGTATTGGTGTAGGGCCCATTATTTATGTCAATTAGAGAGATTTTCTCTCTAATCATGTTAAATTAGAGCGAAATCTTATATTTTGTATTATTTTGTATGAATTTATACTGTATATATTTGTATTTGTACTCCTCCCAAACCGAGAGTTAAAATTAAATAAAGAGATTCTCTCAAAAAACTAGCTTATTAGTGCCCATTTAAAGAAGGATTTGCTCCTCATAAAATTGTGTTGGCACCATTCTCACAACCCTTTGAGCTGTGCATTGGAAACATCTCCTGAATAAAAAGATGAAGTATGTAGACATTCCCAATGATTGAAAATTGTTGTGAGAATGGTGTGAGCACAATTTTATGAGGACTGAATCTACCCTCCCATTTAAAGGTCAATTGAGGAGGGAAAATTATGGTTGAATATATTACTTTTCATGTGTGGGCCTGATCTTTTGCCAAGTGTCATTTGGTCCCAACTCCAATTATTGGAAGATCAGCTTCAGTCAGTGCAAGGCCCGTTTGAACACTGTTCAAACAGCCTTTACAGCCTTGCATCGGGAACTTCTCCGTACTTCTATGCGTTATTTGATGGGGAAATATTCCCAATGCAAGACTATGATGGTTGTTTGAACGGGCTTTGCACCTGAATCCCATTTCAATTATTGGGAATTGGACCAGACTTCAATGAGAGGACCCATTTTACTTATAACACATTAGAGATCAAAAAGTAATCACTGGGCCCCATTGTCAATTCACTATGCTTAAATAAAAGAAAACTAGTATGTTCCTTTGATTTAAATTTAAATCTTCTAAGTAGGGGTGTCAATCCATCGGTTTTGGATTGGATTTAATTCGATCAAAACCTTATTACATCAGATTTGGTTGGTACATTATAATTACTGAATTGGGTCAATCCAAAATAAATTGGTCCATATTCTTATTGGTCTGGATTGGACTTGAACAAAATTTCCAATAATCCAATCATGAGGCCAAATCCATATCGAATTTGAAATTGATCAAAACTAAAGACGGGATAAAATCACTTTTATGAAAGTATCTTTATGAAAGCACTTTTACAAAAGTAATTTTAGGAAAGCATTTTTATAGAAGCAGTTTCATAAAAGCACTTTTATAAAAGTACTTTTACATGAAATCACTTTTACAAAAGAACTTTTTATAGAAATACTTTTATAAAAGCACTTTTATGAAAGTACTTTTATGCAAGTACTTTTATAAAAACACTTTTATGGAAGTACTTTTATGCAAGTACTTTTATAAAAGCACTTTTATGGAAGTACTTTTATAAAAGCACCTTTATGAAAGAACTTTTATAAAAGCACTTTTACGAAAGTGCTTTTACAAAAGCATTTAAAAAAACACTTACGATAGCACTTTTATAAAAGCATTTCTACGAAAGTACTTTTATAAACGTACTTTTATGAAAAGTGCTTTTGCAATGACAGAGAGTATATTTTTGTAATTTTCAGATTTTCTTCATTCTAATATATTTTTGTAATTTTTTATATGTTCTGTTTTTTCTATTCCATTCAGTTTGAATTAGATCCAATCCAGTCTACTTACATTTTAATAGATTGGATTGGATTTGGTTTGTATTGAATTTGGATTGGATTAGGTCTAGTCCATTTGTAAGTGAACTCACATTGGACTAGATCCGGTTGAACCAAATCCAGTCCAATTGACACATCTACTTCAAAGTGGGTTCACCTAATGAACCTTTATAAATAAAGGAGAAAACAAGAGGAAAGGTCCTCTCTCTTGGCTAGGTTTCTTTTTAATAAAAAAAATAAAAAAAAAAAAAGAAAGAAAAAAGGGACGGTTGCACAAAAATTAAGGTTAGCATCCCTCAAACTGCTATAATTAAAGCCTTTTATGATCGAAGATAAATCTTTTAACCCTCAAGTGGCCACAACAATCAATTGTTAGAGATCACTCCAAGCGAATGCCATCAATTATATTGCTCCTCAATTGAATTGGTGTTTCTCTCCTCTTACAACCAAATCTTTCTATAGTGATGAATTGTCCTTAGTGGAAAACTTCTTTACCCAAAATCAACTGTTAACTTTCACTCATGGCTGCAAGTTACAGTGAGTTTGTGTATTTTTCTCTCTTGAAATATTTCGAAGCAAGTGTTTTAATTTTTGTTTTGTAAGATTGGGCCTCAAAAGCACTTGTGCGGGTTCTAGTTTCAAAGTGCAAGTGATCTAGGAAAAAAAGTTTACTATATTCTTGGATTCTACTTACGACAAGAAAATAAGAGGGTGTTCTTTTCTTAAAATAAGAGAGAAATTAAAGAGAGAGAAAGAGATCGTATCCCACTTACACTTTTCATACATAAAAAATTAATTTGTCCTCATTTTTTGTGTTTAAAATTTACGCACAAAATTTGTTTTGACAAACACGACTCAAATGCAACATAAAATTAGTGAATTCGGATTTACTTTAATCATATTCATGTCAAATTGAGTCAACTTGTTTAACACAATTAATAAAAGTTTTAATTTTCTGTTGACCCCTTAATTCAAAATGACTTGTTTATAACACAAAGTTTCAAATATATACTATTATGGTAGATAAGAATGACATTGAATGGTTTTTTATAAATTTGTTTAGTCAATAAATGATTAAATATTTATTTTACTATTTAAATATATTTATTATTTATCTTAAATAGATTAATCATGATTTCATATTAATTCGAATTATATGCAATATTTAATATAAAATAAAACATGTTAATTGTATCTAAGCCGTATCATATTGTTATTCGTATAATAAATAAGTTGTGTTCATGTTTGAAAATTTTGATAAAAATTATGTAGTCGTTTTATGATCGTATCAACTCATATATCCAAATATGAAATATCTCTACCTCATCTTGAAACAACCCGAATACGACAAAATAACATGAGTCGCTATTCCTATTTCCTACCTTCAAATTATCTCTTGCATTCAATGAGATAATTTCTGTCATTCCGAGCATAAGATTAAAAGAGCATTAAATATCTGAATACATACTCATCTTTGCTGGTTTCCGGAAGTAGAGAAGGTGAGGTAGAGATTGTTAGACAATTTTGTATGCCCTTATCTTCAATCAGTTTTGATTATTTTTGACATTTAGTGCAAATAAATAAAATACATATTTGATTCATGTTGTGTGGTATATTTCTGTGTAAGACCCTTAAACTAGACACTTAATGAGACGTGTTAGTTTAGAACATTCACAGTCGTTGGATAAATCTGGGGAGATTTATCCTGCCAAGGCTGACACTAGTGTGCTGCCAAGTGTTGGGGTGGCTTGTCTCGGTCGCCAGGGTGAGACCCAAGGCACATGCAGTGTAGGATTACTTGAATCCTTGAACCGGACCAGATTTCCAGTATTGCCCTGGACCTTGGAGATTGATGGGCAAAACTGGAAAGTTACACCTGACCCCTAGACTCGATTATGATACTGCACTATGTGTCGGATTGGGCTGTCTTTGATATGCCAATCAGTGAGATTCTTAGCAGAGGTCAAAACCAGGGCATGTTGGGACAGTCTGAGAATTCATCTGAGTGGGTGATCATTGTGATAGGATCAACTCCTTTGTTGGACAAGGGTAATGATCGGGGATGCACTCTCTCTGATGGAAACCAAACTGCCGGTAGTTGATTTCAATCGTTGGAATTTTGTTTTTGCAAATTATATATATGATATATATACTTATACGGTTTCGAAATGTTTACAAATGGTTTTAATTCCCGGGATCCATGGGAGCAGAGAGTGCAACATTGTTCCTTGTAGCCGAGAGAGAGGTTCTCTCTTGTCGAGCAGTGTTTGATCATTATGGGTCGAGAAGTTAAGTGTAAGGCCATTTAGGGTTGCACTTGATGGGCTAATCTTGCATCTGCACACAGTCCTTGGGGTTTTATTAGATGGCTTGGCCCAGGGACCACTTAGTGTAAGTGTTGGGCCCATAGAGTCCATGTGATGGGCTCAAGGGGTTCACTGGACTTTCCAGTGAATTCGGCTAGACCTTGTAACAAAGGTTGGGCTGAACCCATGTGGTTGATGTGTAGATCAATGCTTAGGTCCCACGTCATACAAAGAAGCCCAACTAGGCAGCAGTTTGGAAACTTATTGAGCACTGATTACTTATTGGGCCTAAAGCCCATTTCGGCCTGGGCTGATATGATCACCCACTTAAGAGGGCATATCTAGGAATAGGGTTAACTAAAGGATTAGGGTTCTAACTCTATCCACTCTTGGAGACCAAACTCAAATGTGATTTGAATCTGGTAACCTCCTGATAAGATCAGGAGTGGGTTGACCTAATCTGTAGATAGCATTAAGATTATCCCCTATCCAAATACTGATTTGGATTGGGATAACTCCTAATAGGATTAGGAGATTTCTTAATCACTAAGAAAGGAGGAAACCCTAATCTTGAATTACAAGAATTCGACCTAGGGTTTTGAAGTAACATCTTCTGCAATCTGAGATAGGATCTCTTCTTCCTAAGCTGAAATCTGCATCCACGCCACTTTCAGCCTTAGGAACTCCTCCAGCCGCCGCCACCTTATTGCTTGGTTCGAACTCCACTGAAGGGAAGATCAAGAAACTGGTTCTTGAGATCAGTCTTTGCTGAAAGACTAATTTGGTTCGGTGCTCTAAGCCTCCAACGGATTCTTGCGAAGAGTTCGGTACGTTGGACGTACACTGTTGGTTCAGCCCCACCATCGTTGTGTCATCTTCAGCGGGAGCAGATTTTGGATCTTTCTTTGGGCGTGAACACCGACATTGGGAGATTTTGATTCTCCGTATCAGGTATAACCCTTCCCTGATCTTTGGTTCAGATCTGGTTTGGTTTGGTTCGAGTAAATCCTTGAATATTTGATTCTAAAATAAGGGAATACGATTCCCAATTGATTGAAGGGAGAAAAATTTTTGAAATTTGCCCACTTATTCCAGAGATATGGGCTTAGGATAATTTAGTGCATGTAATAAACTGCTTCAATTATCTAAAAAGCATTAAGCTCAAATTATGGTGCATGTAATAAGATGCTTCAATTGCCACCACTCAACGAGAGTCATGGAAAAGCTATTCCAGGGAATGCAGGAGCAGGTTGATGCGGGACTGTGGGTGCTTCTACAGATCTTCTTGGGTTCGATTTTGCTATAGCACATACCAATCATGTAGTAAAAGGGATTAATTGCATTAGATATCGGTTTAATTCTCGAAAGGTAAAGAATTATTTTTGTTAAGACTGAACGCTGACGGGATAAAGACAGTTAAACCCTGCCACTGAGGGTTTGGGGCCGTAGTTGGTACAAAAAAACTCTGTAAATGGGCTGTAAGTCTGTAACTAAAATTGTAAATCCTGCCGGGACAATTTTGGTCCAGCTATGCCTGGCATGGCATGATGGGAGAAACAAGATTCAGTCAGACAAAGTCTATTCGAACAGCGATCATAACCTTGCATTGGGAATATCTTCTCATGAAATAAAGCATAGAAATACGGAGATATTTCCGATGCAAAGCTATAAAGGCAGTTCGAGCAGTGTTCAAACAGACTTTGCTCTGACAGAAGCCGATCTCATGATGGGATGGGCTGTGCTGAGCTTGGATTTTCATGGACTAGACCACATGATTAAGAAAACCATGCCAGCATGGCCTGGATAGCCTGTAGCATGGTGTGTGTGCGTGTGTGTATATGTATAAACAATTGTTATATTATATCATTTTATTATTGTATATATCAAAATTCATATAAAATAAAATTTTAAGATTTGTTTTCAATTTTATATTTATTTTAAATTTTCATTATTTTTAAATTTTTTGTAAAAATTATACCTCATGGCTTGGCTCAGCTTGATACAAGACTCAGCCTACAGGTCATCTCATCCTGCGACACAACACAATATGGCTCGGGCCATGGATTGTACTGTGCTGGATCTCTAAAATATTCCAAAAGTAATAAGCACGGGCCAACCTGGCCTGCAGACTAACATAGCATAGACTAACATAGCATAAGCACTAAAAGCATTGAGCATGGTCAAATTTACACCTCTAACTATAATTAAAATGGTCCCATTTACACCTCCAACCGTAATTGATACAGTAAATCTGATTCAAGATCCAATTTAATTATTTGGGATTTGAACATCTGTTAACTAAATTCAATGCAAAATTGACACATCCAATCCAAGGTATGCTGCCGGAAGACATTATACGAAGAAAGCTTTGACCAATCAAACCTCCTCCGTGAAGACTTTGACGGTACATTCTCAAATGAGAATCGAAATATGGATAGTGGCCGTCAAATCATACCATAAAGGCTACGCACCCACCACTATTCCCTAATGCTGATTACCTAACTAAACTTATATATGCATTTATCCTCTACTGCTTTGCATTTCCAACTTCCAAGCCTAACCTTATAAAACAATTCTCCATTTGCACTTCCGGACATTCAAAGATTCCATAAATCAACAATGACTATGTAGGTCTAGGTCTGACTTTTTCTTGGGCAAAATAGGAGTAAACTTTAATTAATGTTAGCAGAAACATTAAGTTCATTACATAGGCACATAGCTAATATTTATATTGTATTTACATGACCAAAAGGCGAAATAATGAACCAACGAGTAAAAGAGGGATAAAGAAAGTTCTATAACATGTCAAAGCACTCGAATTGGCTTTATTTTCTTTGCCTTCGATAGTTTAGTTTGAGTGTCCATGCTACCAGATTCCAGATTTCATGTTAATTAATGTCTACCGGCGGTTCGGACTGGATCGGACAGTTGGACCGAAAGAAGAGAGAACCGGTAATCTGATTTATTTCATTTCATCCCAAAACCGTTTTTTCGTTAAAACCATTGATTTGATAGTAAATTGCTGATTCAGGTGGTTAAATCATCGATCCAAATAAGGATTTTAAGCTGTTTTTAATTTTCTAGTCAGAATAGACTGTTTATTCGGACCAAATAATCGACCATTCGACCTGAGAACTGATCCCCAAAATAGTTCCCTGGATAAATTATGACACGGCTTTTGGAGGAAGTATTGCCATTCTCATTGATTGAGAAAAAAACACTAGGGGTCTACAGTTTTCAGCGGATCTGCACGATCTTTGAGAAGAGCAGGTGTCGTCTTGGCACATGAGATGGCTCTTTGCACAGAATTCGCATTAACACCCCACGGAGCACACCCATACGTGACCCACAGCCCATCCCAACCATTTATTAGAAACATCTCTCCAGGACATGACAAATACAGGAGATGTTTCCAATGCATACTGAAATGTGCATGTCTGGCACCAATCTGATCTTGAACAATCCAATGAGCCATAGAATTCAACCCAATGTTTATGTGGCATTTTATGCATGGTACTCTTTCAATCGGTGACAAAGTCATGAAGCGTGGGGTGAATTTGGTTTCAAAATGTTGTTGTGGTAGCCATAGAACCGAATCCTTTCATCACTTGTTTCTAGGTGGGGTTATGACTCAAAAAGTTTGGAATTTCTTCTATTGCTTATTTGACATACACATTAATCCCTCACAACATATTGGTGATTGGGTGAAAGCATGGTGGCATCAGTGCAAAGCTGACTCTCAAGTTGACAATTTAATAGCTATCACCCCATGTCTCATTCTTTGGATTATTTGGAATGATAGATACAAAAGAGTTTTTGAAAGAAAAGCTTCAACATCAAATGAGCTTATTTCAAAAGTGAATAAGTGGTTGATTGATATTAATGCCATCCAAAAACCCCCTCTCAATGCTAGCTGTAACAACCTTGTGCTCCAAACTCTTAATATTACAACCAAGGATGTTAGGCGAAGGAAAATTAGATGGATAGCATAAAAATTTCTTGTTATAAATTAAATATAGATGGTGCTAATAGGAGGAACCCAGGTGACACTGGTGAGGGTGGAATAATTAGGGATGCCTTGGGAGGTTTTTGCTTTGCTTTCTACAAATTCTATGAATATACTTCCTCCATTCAAGCTGAGTTTTTTACTCTTCTCGCTGGGTTGGACTTTTGTCTCCAACTTGGAATCACTGAATTAGAAAGAGTGACAATGAGTTGTTTATCAACATCATTAACGGGCCATCTCACCCATAGTCAATTGCCTACACGAAGGTTCAAAGTATCATTACGTATCGATCGATACGTATCATTGTAGGACCCTTCCGACACGCCCCTACAATGGATGCATCGAGGGTCTGACCAATTCAGGGGATGGAGGGATCCTAGACCAGCTCCCCTGAACCAGTTTTGAAAAAAATAAAAAAATAAGTATCAAAACACCCAATACGCCCCTATCGACGTATCGATATTTTGAATCTTGGCCTACACTTATATAAAGATCAAACGAACTCTTAGTAACATGATGTATTCTATTGGTCACTCATTGAGAGAAGGATATAGGTGTGCAGATTACCTTGCAAATGTGGGTGTAAATTTGAAAAACAATGCAACTTTTAATTCCGTTCTTCATACCCCGGCAAAGCCTATAAGGTTGTTGCATGAAGATTATGTTAATCTTCCCATTCTAAGAATTGGATAAATCTGATTGTAATTTTTTTAATTTCTTTGTTGGGGTGGATTTTAAGAGGGTGGTGATGAGTACTTTTTGTATTGGGCGTGGGGCAAGGCGGGGTATGTCCTCCCCTATATATTCTGATTTTCCATTTCATAATGGTTAATAATGTGAACACTCAATGAATGATGATTTTGACTGTTTATGCATAAAATATATAAAAAGAAAGGCAGGCCGTGAGATGTGAGAGAGAGAGAGAATTACTATTCACTCTTTTATTTAACAAAGCAAACGAACACCGCAGCAGAGGTTTAATGGTGGGTTACCCTTCACTCAAAAATATTTTTGTATATAGCTTTATACCAGAATATGACAAACAATATTACAAAAAGATACACAACCCCGATCAAAAAGGGAACACACCAACCATCTTTCCAGACATTTTAATGTCACGGAACTCCTAATATGCCTGTACATACCACTACCTTCCATGACAGTAATCATGATGATTACATTTCACACAGCAAAGAATTGAAGATAATTGACCCACAAATCTAAGAATGAAAAAATATGTAATGAAAAATGAGACAAGGGAATAATGGAATGCATGTATATTTGACATCAACTTACTAGGCAAAGGTGAAGATAATCATGAAATATGATCAACAGTGGATAATAAATGCCCTAAAATTATGTGGACGATTCCGAGCCGCACATATTGAGTATACAATAAAAATAAAAATAAAATAAAATAAAGCTACCAGAACAACTAAGACAGACGGACAACTTGAACAATGCAGGACTCAACACAAAAAAATTCAAAAAGAGGGGGAGGGAGATGAAATGATGCAAATCAATGAGAAAATTTTGAATATTCCCTCTTGGGATGTCTTTAAGTGCCACAACACCTGAACAGAGTTTTGGGTGTAATACAATCCAAACACCGAAGCCTTCGGTTGCTTGCGCATAGGAAGGCACCAGCTAATTGGGAGGGGTCTTAAGAAGATGCAATGTCAAATAGAACCAGTTCGGACATTGTGGTGGTAATGACAAAATAGTCAGAACCGTGTTCCCTCAACATTTCACAGCTCTAATCGCCGCTTCCCCAATTCCGCCCACCAACATTTTTTTTTTCTTTTTTACGGTTTTTATGTATTTCTTCCGTTAGGGGGAGGCTTAACCACTTCTGCAAAGTGGGGGTCATAAACACCTACTTTCTCCATGCAAACTAAAAAACACCCACTGACCGACTCCATGGTGCTGAGACAAGAGCTAGTGGACAACGACCCCAATTCTTGTAGTGTGAAAATGGCGACAACCCAAAACATGGTATGCAATCTTGGACCCCAACTCAACACACCCAAATGCATGCAGGGACTTCCAAAAAATACCGACTTCCAGCAGCCTCAAACAGACATGGCTCGACTGATGGCCAACTTGGCCCAATCAGCAGATTCTTTAATCAAATGGTCATCAGATGACAAGCATTCATTTAAAAAGTCTCTGCTTGAGACAGACTGTTGAATCAAGGAAGCTGCATTACTACCCAGTGTATCAGCTAGATCTCCCAGTACTCCAATTGCAGTCTTAGTCACTGTATCGTCCCTGCAAATAAATAAATAAACCAATAAAATGGTCAGTAACTAAAGATTGAAGACATGAAGGAAACATGAAACCAATATGCAAGGCCTCCGAGAAACTCACATGTCTTTCTCCATGTACAAGCTATCCAAGAACTGGATGATGTGAGGGGCATAGGGCATCAGCAGCTGTGTCTTGGGAGAATTCTTGAAGCCTTGGAAAATCCCCGAGTATGCTTCCAAGATCCCATTTCTTAGAAGATTGGTATACTCTATTATTTCATCATCAGCACCAGATGCATGGGCAGACAGTTCAGCGGCACTCTGGAGCATGGGCATCGCATACATCAAGTACTTCTCAAAATTTTCTCCAATCGCCAGGGCAATGTCACCAAAGCATGAGAATATAGGAGGCTTCACAGTCCGATGCAACTGATTGCTTGACAAATCCTTGAGGAGTTGTGTCATGATGCCATCACAGTATGGAAGTACCTTATCCTCCAATGCCCTGCATATATCCCCAACTACACCAACTGTGACAGCACAGACCTGATACTCTTCAAAATTCTGAAGACCCATTTCAAAATACTTGTAAAATTCTTGCATGTACTTGGCAAATTCTTGGCCTGTTGCATAAGCAAAGGCTCCAATGGCAAGCATTGCCTCTTCATGCACAGTGGCACTTCTGCAAGCAAAAACCCTCAAGAAGAGGCTCATCATCTGATCAGCATATTGCATGAACACAGACTTTGTTGGCTCAGAGGCCCCCAACTTCTGTATAATGACCTGCAAGCACCCACAGAGAAGACCTTGCAATTCATTCTGCTTTTCCTTTTCATCAGATGAAAGTTTCTGGGCCTCTAGTGTCTGATGGAGTTCCATCATTATGAGAGGAACTAATTGCACCACCAACGGAGCTGTCTCATCTGTTGAACACCTCACAACTTCATTTAGAGTTTCATAAGCAGCAGTCCGGAGGCGGGATTCTCCAGCATCTTCTCTATGTGTCACATTGAGAAGGGCCTGAACAATTTCCTGGAAAAAAGGTGTTATGGGGGAGGATGATGAGCCTACATCCTCATAACCTTGGGCTAGGAAATACAGAGCACCACATGCTTTCTCAGCAACATTGGGAACATCTTTCATGCTCTGAAGAAGAACTGTTATAATTTGTTGACAGTTTGCATGGGTAATGATAGGTGTCTCCACTGTTGAGCCATGAAGGAATTCAAAAATTCTTCCAAGGGTCCATGCAGTAGTGTCCTTCACATGGTTGTTTGGGTCATTAGTCAATGCACTGAGCATAAAGTTTAGGGCAACATTAACAATAGATGTAAGTTTCTCTGGTGTTGGACCCTCCAAGATTGAACCAAAGGCATAAGTGGCTGCCTCCCTCTGTCGCCAATCAGGTTTTGTTATATTCTCTTCAATAAAAGGCATAACAAGTGGAACAATATCATCTCCCACAGTCCTTGCGACCAACCCCAAACATGTACCCCCAGCCATTGCGAGGTTCCATGCCCCTTCATCCTGATCCTGATCCTCTTCTTGCTTAAGGAGTGTCTCCAGTAACAAAGGGACGAGAGCGGGGAGAGCCTGCTTAACAAAATAAAAGCAAGTAGTTTCAGAATCACCACTTAAATCACCTCCATATTCTTCTAAGATGTCTATCTCCTCATCACAAATTGAACTCCAGAATTCAACAGCTTGAAGCGCAACAGGCTCCTCATCCTCCCTCACAGCTTTTGCTGTAATGTTAAAAATGGCCTGCATGTAAGGGGATAATTTTTCGTAATAAGTCGAAGAAATAGAAACCAGACATTCAAAAGCTGCTTGCCTAATCTTTAACTCTGGGGACAAGGTTGCCTCACAGACAACTTTCATGATATAGTCACGCTCCATATCATTGGTGAAATTAGCATGAGCAAATCCCAGAGAATTATACAATGCTCTTGTGGCAGCAAGCCTGATATCATTGTTCCCTTCAGAAGCATTCATACCCTGAACCACAGCTGTAAGTATCTTATTTACTTTATCTTGATCTACAACATCTGGAGAGACTTCTTCACACAAATACCCTAGAGTCTCAAGTGTGGCCTGTTTGACATGATCGGGAACCTGATGGATGTTGTTTGACAAGAGAGCATCTATCAGCTCAGGCCACTGATTATGCGGCAACTCAATTCCAGCAATCTTTGCAATGACTTGAGATGCAGTAGACCGAGCATCAGGTACAGGAGAAGAAAGGGTCTGTAACAAGCAAGTTTTGATTTGGGCTTTCACAGATGAGTCCAAGGACAACCATCTTTGAACAAGCTCAAACTTCCTATGTTGCTCCTTGGCATCCAAGGCATTCTTGAGGATCAAACCAGCTAACTTACGGCTATCAACAGGCTTATCATCATTTGCCAATTCCCCAGATAGGGATAACAAAAAACTAGGAAGGTTTTGCTCCTGAAACTGCTTCAAGCTTTCTTCTGCATGCTTCCGTACTGTGCCATCAACCGCTTGGGCATTCAAGAGAACCTGAGTGACTTCCATTGCCATCTTGTATCTGTTAAAAACACAGATGCAAAACTTATAAGTAAGGTTTGACAAAAGCCACTCATTGGTTATCCAAAAAGAAAACAAAAATGTTCCATGCTAGTTAACGAAGTAAATCACTCCATACAAACTCAACCAAGTATCAAAATCACAAAACTTGACGAAAATTATATTTCTTCCTTGAAAAAAAAAATATCCATTGCAATATGTGATCACACGAGTGGAAACATTTTAGAATCATGAAAGATCATAGATCTGGATAATTTTGAAAATAGGGAAAATCATATAGAAAAATAGAAGAGAAAGAGAAGCAGGCGAGAGGTGATCAAATCGATAATGCTAATGAAATCTTTCTATGACGTTTCAGCCTATAAGTTTTTTTCTAAAAATCAAAACCTGAAAGTCAATACTTGTGACTAAATCACTAAAAACCAGATCAGCCGCAGATCAGAATACATAAACCCAACTAAGGCGATTACTGGTATCAGAGAGCGGGATCAAAAGCTCTAAAATCTAAGTTCTACTCCGTTAGACGAATTAAAAACGAATAAAAGATTAAACCTGGACTAGACCTTTTACGGGCATTGATTATTTGCTATTTCAAACCTAAAACGACTACAAATGAGGTGTCCATACAAAAAAAAAAGTCAATTTTCTCTCCCTAACACATCGCCATCAAACGTTCAAAACCCTAACATCAAAACCCCTGAACTTGGAAAACCCATTAAGACCCCCAAAAAAAAGAAGCCCTAATTCAGAAGCTAAATCGAATCCATACATTAGACCCTAATTCGAGACTACGTAACCGATATCACAAAAATGGTGGTTCTTATAAAAATTTCAAATCGATAATTGAAATATTGTTCAGAAACAACGGATTTTCAAATGAGAACTTACAAAGGTTCGAATGAATCACGTATCCTTCTACACGATCAAGGGCGTCTCTCGAGTGAGAGTATTTGAAAACCCTAGAGAGGCAGCGAGGAAGCAGAAGAGAGAGAGAGAGAGAGACGAAGAAGCGAACGCGGAATGTATTTTTGAAAACCCTAATGAACTCTTTTTTTTTCTAAACTGCTGAGAGTAAGGACTGCAAGTCGGGCCGGGTTGCGTCGGGTTGAGATCAACCCTAATCCAAGTCGAAGTTTGAAATCGGCTTGGGTTCGACTTGGCCCGACTTCTCTATTCCTCTTGCGGTCTTGCCACACGTTCTCATCTCTCAAAGGTTTAGGTCAGTTCAATTTTAGCATTATCATATTGGAAAAGAACATATTTATCATATGGTTTAACGACATTTTACCTAGGGGTGAGAAAAAAAAATCAAAAAACCAAACCGATCGAAACTGAATTGAAAATCGATTAACCGAATTATTGGTTTGGTTTTAATTCGGTGTTTTTAAAAAATCGAAAGTATCGGTTTGGTTTCGATTAATTAATTTAAAAAACCGACAGTTAACCGAATCGACCGATATACATGTTTTTTTATATATTTATGTATATTATATATATATATTATAAATTAATATATACGCATTATATATAAAAATATATATTTATAATATATTATTTATTATTTAAAATATAATATTTTATATATATTTATAATCTTTTATTATATATTTATATATTTTTTAATAATAAATATTATAAAGTCAAAAAAAACGAAAAACCAATGAACTGAACCATCGGTAAATCGATTAATTTTGGTTTGATTCTGGTTACCGGTTTCCAAAAACTGGTACTACCGATTCGATTCACAAAAAAGGCCCATGGTTCGGGCCCGAACCATGAGCGCCCCTAATTTTATCTTTAAATTTGAAATTGTGGGCATGCATGTACGTCTTTATACTTAAACCAGCGGGGAGGGGACTGTAATGCACAGAAAAATGTGAAAATCTGAATAATTTTATTTACTATGGACAAATTTTTTAAACTAGCCCTCTAAGATTTAGTAAATTGAGTAGCTATATTCTTACCGACTGACCGTATTGTCTTAAAGTATTCTTAGTATTTCTGATAATTATTGCCATCCTTAAATCTTAACGAAGACACACGAAAAAGTAGTTTTACCCTTACATTAAGAAAGGGCATTAAATAGTAAATTACTATTTTAACCCTATATTTAATGGAACAGGCGTTGAATGAGAAGAACATCATCGCCTGCAACAACAGCTGCAACTTCGGTTCAGCAATGCCCTATCTCTATCGGGATTATGATTGTTCAAAGAAAAGGCATCGTTGCCCTCTTGTTTGGCGTTTCGACTACTATACTAGGACAAACACTATATTCCACCACGGTTTGATGAGGGACACGGTCTGACAAGGAATAGGTAGGAATGAACGAGGAAGGGAGAACCAGAGAGAAATGAGAGAGGGGGAAGAAAGTGAGGGGAGAACCAGAGACAAAACATGCCTTTTAATTCCATTGGGGAATCTCAAACGGAAGAAGCAAAGACAGCAAGGCTACAAACTTTCTTTCCTCCTCTACCATCGTCGCTGCAACTTTTTTTCCCTTCTTCTTTATCTTCTTTATGTACAACAAAACACCATAACCAAGGCTTGCATCGTTGGGCTGGGGAAAAATGGTCGTCGACTTGCATGTAAACCATGGCAACATCGGCTGGGTTGCTTAACAGCAAAAGGCAGCTTGGGTGATTTTGACAAATTACGAAAATAAATCATGTTTAAAGAAGCTTAAAAGAAAATAACTAAAGCCAAAATAAACAAGAAGACCAACTTTTCACTGAATACTTAAGAGAAAATCAAATGAACTCCCCTATTATTACCCTAGCTACTCTTTATATAGACTTATTCACACCCTTATGCCTCCTACAAGAAAGTTTCCTAATTTAATAAAAGAATACTCTTTATTACAATCTTACTAAATCTCTTCAAAAACCAAAGTCCTAATGAATACAAATTCAGAAATCACATTTTAATGATAACTTGGTAAATACAAACTAAAATACAAACTCTTCGATTACACCAACTTGGTACACACAAACTAAGATGGATTGTTGAAGCCAACTTAATAATGATTTATTCACTTAATTCGAATCATATACTGCATCAGATTTTGATCCCAACTGAAACACAGATGGGATGCAAACCAATACATGGTGTAGGTATGTACAGTTCATCCAGACCCTCAAAGAACACTCAGATACCAAGAGTAATGTCACAGAAGCACTCACGATCCGCTTGTAATAAATTTCCGCGCTGTGATGAACCTACAGTACACCACCACCTTTGCGATGAACCCATAAAGCATTAAGCAAAACTGCGATAAACCCACGGCTCACCAAGTTCGGTTAACACCGAACCTAAATAAACCTTAGAAAAACCCGTCCAAGAGACCCAAACATACCTAAGTGTGTGATGAAGCCACACCCGCTATAACGTGCGATGAACTCACGACCTTCGAGCTTGGTTTGGATAACGGGGTGAAAATAATAGTAGGCCAAGCCCACGGTGTGGCCCGCATGTACCAGATGCACGCAAGCCCGAGACAACAAAGGACTTTGCAAACCGCCATGTAGAATTGACGAAGTACCACTGAACGATGACATCACTATTGCCACTTAGGATTAGTCATGACGCGCAAAAAGTAGTAGCACACTCAAAGAATGAGGAATCTCAAGGATAAGTAAAGCCAATCCTTAAGAAGATCCTCATAAAACACATGGCGATGCCTCAGTATCACACCTAATGAATGACAGCGAATCAAATATTCCCTTCCACAATATGGAGCGAATGTCTTAATCTTCTACCTTTTAAGATTTGGGAACCTCCTCCATAAATAAAGATCATCCTCGCATTAGAATGCATTCGATCCTAAGCATTTGTCACTAACACTTTCATTTTTCTAAACCATCGACCTAAAGGCCTTTGCCTTACCTCATCCTCGAGGCCTCTCTTCGTCTTTCAAAGAAACCACCCCCCAGCCTAGTCTCACATCCCCATCCTACACATGACTCCCCCAAACTCCTCTTCCCATCTTCTCTCATTCTCTCTCTCTCTCCTACTCTCTCTTTCTAGTTGTCTCTCTCTCTCCTCTAACTAGCTAATACTCGAGAATACAGATTGTTCACCTTCGTCTTGAACCTCTGGACCGAGCAACATAGCAGCGACAAAGCAGAAGTGAAACCCCATCCCTTCAATCTTTCCTCCCATATTTTTCTCTCATTCTCTCTCCCTGTCCATTTTCGTCCAACAGGATAATATCCCCAAAAACCTACTATTCATCGTCTTGTTCATCGGAGAACCAGCAGCGACAAAAAACAAAACTAGTAGTGTCGGTGACATTTCTACAATCTCTCTTCATCTTCCGTCTTTTTTTTTTCATTTCTCTGTCCACTTCCATCTTCTCACTAGTCTATTACTACAATCTCCATCACCGTTCTTCTTACTATTTTCCTTTGAAGTGCATCTTGTAATTAGCTCTTTGCCAGCGAGCTCTCGCGCTCAATGATGAACAATGGCCAATGGAGGAAAAGAAAGATGGAAAGGAAATGGGGAAACATAGGGAAGGAGAGAGAAGACCGTGATCCATCTTTTGAGGCTTTGGGACATGTGGTAATTGTCAAAGGGTATTTTAGGTTTAATTTAACATTAAATCAAATACGTGAAGTCACGTATAAACGGTCTATGACGGAGGCTTAACGGGAACTTGGAAAGGGAGCTGTGCGTTAATTATTAGAAACAGTAGGGGTACTTTAAAACAATATTAAAACAGTAGGGGTATAGTTTGTCAATTTCCTAAACCTTAGGGGTAATTTAAGAAATTTGCCATTAATTAATTTGTAAATTAATAATCAAAATTTGTTGTTAATTAACTAAAAGTATTTAAAGTTATTGTTAATATTTAAAATTTTAATAATTGTATTTTCATTTAATGTTGATTTATATAAAATAATAATTATTATTTTAATATGAACAAATGTTTTTCAATAAATTTAATTTTATTAATCATTTATAGTAATTTTAATAACTATTATTATTTTTAAATGAAATTATGGTTGATTTTAAATAAACAAAAATAATTACAAAAGCTAACATTTCTACTAATTTCATTAATAATTAACAATTATATAAGAAAGGCAACAGAGTGGGTTTGGGGCGGGGCACCCCATCCCTATCCTCGCCCCATAGTCAAGACACTCTACCCCTTCCCCGTCTCGTCCCTAGTGTCAAACGGGTTTAGGGGAAGGCACCCACTCCCTGTTAAGGACGTTGGATCCTCAAATTTTCCCACTTCATCCTCAGTGTTGAGCAAGTTAAAGGCAAGGCACCCACTCCTCATCAAGGATGAGGAATCCTTGAATTTTCCCCACCCCGTCCCTAGTGTTGAATAGGTTCAAGGCAAGGCACCCCCTCTCCGTCAACCCAATATTCAATTTGATGACAAAAATGATCAAAAGGATATACTTAATATCAACCACAAGTTAAAATTCTATAAGTACACTAAATCGTCTTTAATTTGTAAAAATATAATTTTATGAATTTTTTTTACATTTGTGTAATTTTGAAAAATTATTCAAATTTATTCTTAAATTATTATTATATAATTTACTTTCTTTTTAAATGATTTACTTACAGAGTTACACTAATTTATCTTATATTTTCTAATATAAACTAATCGATAATTTCCTTTTTCCAATATTATACTAATTTATCTTAATAATTTGTGTAATTATTAGTTCAAATTATAGTTTTCCCTTTCCCATACTCATTTATCTTTATTAATTTTCAATAATTTACAATGAAAATTAGGGGTGAGCAAAAAAAAATGAAAAACCGAACCAACCAAAACTGACCCAAAAAACCAGTTAACCCAACCGGTCGGTTCGGTGTTTTTAAAAAACCTAAGGTACTGATTCGGTTATGGTTAACCAATATAGGAAATAGGCAGTTAACCGAACCGACCGGTATACATATATTTCTATATATTTTATATATGTTTATGTATATTATATATATTTTATATATTATAAATTAATAAATATGCATTATATATATAAATATATTTATATTATATGATATATTATTAATTATTTAAAATAGAATATTTTTTATATATTTTTATAATATGTTGTGAAAATCAAAAACTGAAAAACCGGCGAACTGAACCTACGGTTAACCAAACTGGTCAATTGGTTAACTGATTGGCTTCAGTTCGGTTTCGATTACCGGTTCTCTAAAAACCAGTAGTACCAGTTCGATTCAAAAAAAGCCCTACGGTTTAGTTAGCCAAATCGTGAGCACCCCTAATGAAAATTACATAATTTTTCAACAGTTTTTCAAAATCTATCAAATGTAATAATTTTTCCTAAAATTTCCAAAATATTCTAATAGTTTTCAATAATTATTTAATACATTTTAAATAAACTTTCAAAACTTTTATCTATTTTAATTTCCAAAATGTTATTTTACAAAAATGTAGTTTATGGAGATTCATTGAAAATTATTTTAAATTGTTATTAAATATTTATTTTTATTAGGTAGTTTACTAACAAAGTTACACTAATTTATTTTTATTTTCTAATATAAATTAATTAATAATTTCTTTTCCAACATTATAATATTTTATTCTCCCATTTGCATTCGGTTATTAACTATAATAATAACAATAACTAAAATTTTATACTTTTGATAATTGTTAAATATAATTCTCAATTTTATAGAAATTAGTTAAAATGTTTTCAATTTCTATAAATGTTGTTAATTAATATGAATATAGTATTATTTTTCCAAAATACTTTAAAAAGTCATGATGAGTTAACTCATAACAATATTTATTAACTTTTGGTAATAGAATGATTTAATACACATTGAATATGGGTTGGATTAAATATTATTCATATTTAACTATTTATTAATTAATATGAATATTTTAAATGAGAAAGAGCTGATGTAAATTTGGGGAGAGATTTTATGAATTGATCGGGGAGTGGAGTGACATGAGAAATTCCTAATGGATTAGAGGAAATACCTTAGGAGTTTGGTTGGGAATGGTGACATGACTAAATGGGAGTGGTGGAGAGGAGAGAGGAGAGAGAGAGCCAAGGAAAATGGAGCAAGGAGAGGCATGTTGGCATGGACCGTTTGGCTATATATATACACATACTCATACATATACATATATGTATACAAGAAAAGATATATTTTGTCCATGCATAGTTGCGTATAAATACATACATAGATATATAAACACATGCATGTATATTAATGTTACCAAATTTGGCACGAAGGTAAATCAAGAATTGGTTGAGTTGAACAAGGTTTTAAAATTGAGCCAGACAACGAACCATTCAAAGGTCCTGTTCTTGGATCGAATGGTTTGACCATTTTAATCGAACGAATGGCCCGTTTTGACAAAAAATAAATAAAAAATGATAAAAAACTAGTGAATGATTTGACCACCCAAATCAGCGATTTATTGACTAAATCAATAATTTCTTGCCAAAATGACAGTTCTGGATTAAAACGGAACCGATCAAATGACTAATTCCCAATTTGTTCCAGTCCGACCGTCTGGTCCGATCCGGTCCGGATTTGAAAACCATGGAATTGAGATTGACCGATCCAAGGCTGAAGTCTCCAACCCTGACTCAGACAAGGAAGATTGGAAGCTATTAGGGGAATCCCAATTAGGCAACTCGTACACTTCACAATCCGACTCCAGCAGACATATTAAAAAGAGGAAACTTTATTGAAGATTATGGGATACAAAGCAAGGAGACGAGTTTAGACTAGCTAAGGTAAGTCAAGCAACCTACACTCAAGCACAACGGACAGAGAAGCAAATTAGCAAATGACAAGAAATTCAACCGCTTGCTCTCATCATAAGCGATTCAATGGCCACTATCTATCTTGTACGGATGCTGAGGATCATGTCGTTTCTTCTCCCCGTGCAGACGTGCTGATATGCCACACGAAGAACCTCAAAAGCCAAAATGGCTCCTATCAAACGTGTCGATTCCTGAGCCACTACTCTGCGTCCTAAGCTCAACATTTTAACAGTTCCACAAATTGGAACTATCTTCTTTCACTAATACCCAGATTGTTAAGAACATTGCACCAAAGCCATGGGTTATTGCCACTCGATATAGCTCAATCAGTGCATGACACGTACTGACCTCGAGAGCAACATCTCCTATTTACAAGCCTCAAAGGGCAAGTACAAGAATCCACCTCTAACCCCCATACTTGATGACAATCCACCATTATTCATTACGACCCCGGTTGATCGCTCAACCTCATTAATTGCCAAAGTAACGCTTGGTCACGTGGTCTCTGTCAGCAGTCATTTCATTAGCTGACGTAAGGAATCGTTTATAAAGTCATGGCAATATTACATTCAAAAGGGCCTAGCCTATAAGCAAGATGGGAAACAGTGGGTATCTCTTAATGCACTCACTCTCTCGCTTTACATCTCACCTCGGCACCTCAGCTTTTCAACTGTTTCTGTAAATTTAATTATCAGAATTTTTGTCTCTTGGACCATACCCGAGGCCTCTGACATATTTTTTATATCTACGAGTGGGACCTCGGTCCATCTCAACTCAAACAATTCTCCAAAAAAAAAAAAACACTCAAACCAATTCTCAATTTACAATCATTGACAAATATGGTAACATCACATATGTAAATACATCATATTTATTAAAAATTCTCAAATTACAAGAAATAAGCATAAAAATCTTATATATCTTATTGTATATATACTAGTAGAATAGCCCGTACAATGCACGAGGTATTTGATATTGATGGTGATCTATGACTATACTTTTATATCTCGGGTATAAATGAAAGTTTATAAATTGTTTAAGTCCAATGACTATTGTATGATACATAAAAAAGGCTATCCTCACAAAATTCCAAGATCTAAATTTTATAATATGCATATAATGTTGGTTGCAAATGCATTAGATTGAAACATTAGTGCACCAAATCAATGATAAAATTACTTTCAACAACATTATATACATATACAGTTCATCCCAATGAAACACAAAATTTATGGAGAATAGGAGATGCCACTCTTAACCGATCTCCTGGTTGTTAATAACCTAAAATCTATGAAAATAATTATTATTAATGGTTAGAAGTAAACAAAAATATTATGCTAATTTACACAAGTAATCATTGAATAGCAAAAGTCATTATCTAAGATGACTATTAAATGACTTACATTTAAGCCTAAAACATTTTCTTCTTACTTTTTAACTAAGAGGAAATAAAGAAATTAGTTGAAAGAAAAATTTATCAACCAACCACTAAAGTAACATGTATGCAAACACCTATTAGGCATGTTGAGCACCTCTGCACATTTGTACAAAAATAAAACAATCAAACAATTCGTAATGTGTCACAATGTTGCATACGACTTAGGACATGAGTTGTAGGCCCTACTTAACAACCACACACATGATAACATATAGTCCTAATGACCAAATGCCCTTAGAAGACCTGGGCCTAATTGACAAACATGTTCAGGGCCCATGGAATGAAACTTTTATATTTTCATTTTTCTGTAATTTATGGTTTTCTTTGTTTTTTGTAATTTTTGTTATTTTTCATCAATTTTTATGATTTTCTACATTTTTTTTTGTAATTTTTTTGCACAATTTTTTTTTGTTTTTTTGTAATTTATATTTTTTTCTTCATTTTTCTATGTTTTTATAATTATTTTGTAATTTTTATTTTTTCTTTAATTTATGTTATTTTCCACATTTTATATCTTTATTTATATATTATGTATTTTTTATAGTTATATTTTTCTAGAATTTATGTATTATGTGAAAAAATAATGGGTTGGGCAGGTTGGGTTGGGTTATGGTGGGTTTGGATTGAACCCAACGGGGTCATTAGTGGGTTGATGGATCAGGTGGGTTGAGTTGAAGCTCAACCCAAACCTAAGTACCTAACCCCACCCAATTTCCTTTTAGAAACAACAAGTTTTTTTTTTTTTTGCCACCAACTATCATGCACCCTCATATAGAGTTGAGATGTCAGAATAACCAAAAAATTAAGGGGTAGAATTAGTATGAAAAACCAGGGTCTTTCGACCATATTAACTAAACCATTCTCATTTTTTATATATGGTAGTAGATATAAATTCTTATTTTATTCTACAATTTTTGTTCATTTTTCTATAATTTATGATTTTTCTTTCTTTTTTGTAATTTATTTGTTTCTTCAATTTTTATGATTTTCTATATTTTTTTTTGTAAAATTTCTCCCTGTTTCTTTGTTTTTTGTAATTTATATTATTTTCTTCATTTTATGTGTTTTTTCATAATGATTTTGCAATTACATATATACAATGGGAAAAAATAGAAAGTTGAGGGTAAAATTGAAAAGTAAAATTAGGGTGTTTTAACCAAACCAATTGTAACATTCTCATTTTTTAGTATGGTAGGTATAGAAATTTTTATGATTTTCTATATTTTTGTAAATTTTATATGTATTTCTTTTCTTTTTTTTAATTTATATTGTTTTCTTCATTATATGTTTTTCATAATTATTTTGCAGTGACAATATATACAATGGGGAAAAATAGAAAGTTGATAGTAAAGTTGGAAAGTAAAATTAGGGTGTTTTGACCAAACCAATTGTAACATTCTCATTTTTTAGTATGGTATAAAAGTTTTTATGATTTTCTATATTATTTGTAATTTTTTGTGTATTTCTTTGTTTTTTTTGTAATTTATACTGTTTTCTTCATTTCGAGGAAAAAGGTGGGTAGGATAAGAGAGACACCATTTCTGCTTCCTCCTTCCTATTGTAAAGTAGGGGGAATGGATAAAGATATACACTATGCAAAGTGGGGTTTAAAGGAGAGAATTGGGGTTTTAGAATTTATGTCTTTGCTTAATGTGTGAATGATGACATTTGTCCTTTTGCCTCTTGCCATTTTGCTCGTCAGTGGAGGGGCCATTATTTGCATATCTAACAGCTAGCATTAGAATATAGGTTGATCTTGATTCATTTATATTCAGATTTGAATTAAACATCCATTTGATTATATAGAAGAGTCCAGATCTCCTATCAACAAAATGCATTCCAAACCCCTACGACCCTACCAAGTACAACCCCTACGGTATTACGTTGGTAGGGTGTCAGATTACTGGATTGGCTCAATGATCGTCGAGAAAAAAATACCCTAAAATGAATCAATATAATGATAAGAGCATTTTCTGATCCAATACAACTTATTACGTTAACGGAGACAATTGAAAAAAAAAACATGGAGAAAACAAAACAAAAAGCTTCTTTTAATCATCTAACCGATTGTTCCATGATGAAAAGAGAGATGTTGAAAAAATTCATTCCTCCCTTCAATTCAAATTTGTGGTTTGAGCAAACCATCTGATAGTTGACACCTGTTGGCTCTAATCAATGAAGAGGTTCGTCATGTAGGTACTTCAGGAGAAGATTAGATAAGGCGAGGAGTAGGTTCCACATTAGTCTTATTATTATTTCATTTGCTTTATCCAATTACAAGTGTTAACTGTTAATTAAATAAAATTGAAAAATAGAAAACATAACAAAGGATAAAAATGGAAAATGAAAATCAAGTTTTAAAATAAAAAATATGATAAAGGGTAAAAATGGAAAGTAAAAATTAAGCTTTTTGATGAAACATTGTCACCATCCTCATTTTTATAAATGGTGCAGAGATTATCCAATTACAAGTGTTAATAGTTAACCGTTAATTAAATAAAATTGGAAAAATAAAATAATAATATAAAGGGTAAAAATGGAAAGTGAATATAAGATTTAAAATATAAAACATGATAAGGGTAAAAATGGAAAGTAAAAAATCAGGCTTTTTGACAAAATGTTATCACCATCCTCATTTTTACAAATGGTTAACCGTTAATTAAATAAAATTGGAAAAATAAAAACATAATAATATAAAGGGTAAAAACGTAAAGTGAAAATAAGCTTTAAAATACAAAACATGATAAGGGTACAAATGGAAAATAAAAAGTCAGGCTTTTTGACGAAACATCTTCATTTTTATAAATGGTTAACCATTAATTAAATAAAATTAGAAAAATAAAAACATAATAATATAAAGGGTAAAAACGAAAAGTGAAAATAAACTTTAAAATACAAAACATGATAAGGGTAAAATTGGAAAGTAGTATATATATATATATACTTTAAAAAGCACGAATGACCTTAAGAATGTTTTTGGAATTTTCTAAAGACAGAATTTACCCCTCTCTATTTAAATTTATTGATAAAGAATGAGGGCAAATAGGGTAATTGGTTCTTGATATTAAATGAGTTGAAAAGAGGTAATTTAAAGATATTCAACTCATTCAATTCTCTCTCATTAAATCCAACATTTAAGTTATTAACTTGCATTCATATTCATTGAATCATGTATTTAAGTCATTTTTGTTTCTTCTCATCATTAAGTTCTATTAATTAAATCCATACTTAATAAATTAATAATTCCAATAACATAAAAACTTATACTTTTAAAATCTACCTATCAAAAATAGTGTTTTCATCTTTGTGGTGGTAAGAAATTAAATCATTTTGTATCAAATGGGTTAATCCATGTTGCCACGACTAAATAATAAAATTAAAAAATAGATAAAATAAAAAAATAGAAATTAAAAAAAAGTATTTTTAACATACATATTAAACAATAATAAGTATGATAAATAAGAAATGTTTTTATTAATGATAGAAATGGAATGTAAAATTTAAAAACAATTGGAAATAAAAATGTTTTCCTATTCTCTCTCATTAAATCCTATATTTAAGATATATTTTTCTCATCATTAAATTTTTGTAATTAAATCCATAATATTAATTTTAATAGTATAAAAATAAATATTTTGAAAAGTAATTTTAAAACAAAACCATTTTTCTCCCTCCCGGTGGTGGGCAAGCAATTCAGCTATTTGTGGTCAAATGGATTAATAAATAATGCTATAATTAAATAATAAAAATTAAATTAAATAACTATGAAATGTAAGAAGTATTTTTATTAATGATAAAAATGGAATGCCAAATTCAAAATCTACCTAGAAATTAAATGATGTCATAGTCAAATAATAAAATTTTTAATAATAAAAAATACAAAGAATCACAAAAATAAAAAATAAAAAAAGATGGAGAAAATTTTGGGCACATATCTAATGTTATATATTTATAAAAAATAAAATATTGGGTTCATGTCTAATATTGTGCATTCATTATATTAAACAAATATAAGTTTTATACATAAGATGATAAGAAATAATTTTATCAATGTTTAAAAAGCATGAATGGCCACAAGAATATTCTGGAATTTTCTAAGGAAAAAATTTAGTCCTTTATATTTAAATTTGTTGATAAAAAAATGAGGGCAAATGGGGTAATTGATTCTTGATATTAAATGTGTTGAAAAGAGGTAATTTAAAGATATTCAATTCATTCAATTCTCTGTCATTAAAACCAACATTTAAGTTATTAACTTGCATTCATGTTCATTGAATCATATATTTAAGTCATTTTTGTTTGTTCTCACCATTAAGTTCTATTAATTAAATCCATACTTAATAAATTAATAATTCCAAATTTTCAATAGCAAAAAAGCTTATACTTTTAAAATCAACTAGCAAAAATAGTGCTCTCATCTAGGTGGTGGTAAGAAATTAAATCATTTTGGGTCAAATGGGTTAATCCACGTTGCTACGACTAAATAATAAAATTAAAAAATAGAAATTAAAAAAATGGGAGCATTTTTAACATACATATTAAACAATAATAAGTATGATAAATAAGAAATCTTTTTATTAATGATGGAAATTGAATGTAAAATTTAAAATCAATTGGAAATAAAAATATTTTCCTATTGTCTCTCATTAAATCATATATTTAAGATATATTTTTCTCATCCTTAAATTCTTGTAATTAAATCGATTTGTCTCTTATAGTCATCTCTCTCTCTCCCTCCCTCCCTCCCTCTATTGTTCTCCCTCAATCTTTCTCATTCTTCTCCCCCACTCTCCCTCTCGGTCAATATTTCCATATTCCTCAATCTTTATCATTCTTCAGTTGGTGCAAATTTCATAGTCAAGAGCTTATTGTGAATTTTTATCAAATTGGTATAATAATTTTTGAATCATACCAAGTTGGTTTCATGTTCTTTTATACAATCCGATTAATACCATATAAGTGTGTAAGAAAATAAAACAAATGAGAGAGGGAGTGGGAGGGAAATTAAGGGAAAAGAAGAGATCAACCAAGAAAGAGAATGAGAGAGATTGAGGAAGAACAATAGGTAGAGAGAGAGAATGAGAGAAATTGATACAGAGAACATAAATACAAAAACAAAAAACCATTTTTATTTATTATCAAATCACATAGTCGTTGAACAGATAAAGATGACTATGAGTGAGATGGTGTGAGGGAGATTGAGAGAGAGAGAGAGAGTAAAAACCTTTTTTTTTTCAATTGCCCAACATTAAATGGAAATTTTAGTATAAACTTTTTGTTGTGTCCGACATGGATTAAGAGTCCCATGTTGGAAATAGCCACATAAGCCTTCGATGACATGGCGAGGGTTATGTAGAGCCGGTTATCAGAGTTATATTGGTTTATGGACCAACTTGTAGCCTAATTTTAAATGTACAGCCGACTCTGACTATAATTTTCCCGAATTTAAAACTAATCCAAAAGCAATGCTATTTTGTTATCTAGATGGTGGGTCAATGGTCCAATTTTTCCAAGAAGCGCATGATGTCATAATTGAATAACAAATATTTAAGTTTATTTTTAGTCATATTGTTACTTTTGTTAATTTTCAATTTCTATCTTAACTATGATATATCTAAAATTCAAGTAATTAATATGGATAAAATTTTCTCACATGCAATGCATGTGCTTAATTACTGTTATATATAAAAGAAGAAAAAGAAATAAGAAAAAAATAGATACATACCTATGCTCCAAACCCTTGCAAATCGAACTTGAAGAAAGCAAGGATTTAAAAACCGACTCAGACAACGAATTGGTTAGGGGTCCGATTCCCAAGTCGAACGGTCTAATCGTTCGAACCAAACGGACAACCCATTCTAACAAAAAAAAAAGGCCAAACCATTGAACGGTTCAAATGCCCGAGCTAGCTATTTATTGACCAAATCAACAGTTTTGGGGGGAAATAACGGTTATGGGGTAAAACGGAACCGATCACCCGACTAGTTCTTGATTTTTTCTGGTCTGGTTCGGTGTGAATGAGAATGGGTAAAGGTAAACTTGTCTGAACATGCACTACAAGAAAAATCACTTTTAAAGGCAGTAACTACCGCTAGCAATAGTCGACAAACTACCGCTAAAACAACTATCGTTGTTAGACGTTTACCCATGTTCTTTTATTTCCCATGTAAATGAGGCAATGATTATTTTAGTCATAAAAATCTATTATTAAAAGAGGTATTTTTGTTCAATTCAAATGTTGGCAAGTTTTCCCCCCGGTGGAAAAGTTATTTACCCACTTAGAAGATGAATATTACTTAATCAGGTAAATAATACTCAAAAAAAATATTTCCTAATCCCTATATAAATTTAAAAATAAAAAATGAAATTCTTAATCAACGGGAATTAAAATCACATTTACCACTTTTCTTCCCTACAAAAACTACGCCCCTAAAAGTTTAATTGTGTTAAAAAATTAAAACCTCGGATTAACATAGGATTGACCTCAACCCGACCTAACCCGGATCGACTTCAACACGTAAACATAAAACCACAGAATGAGAATTGATATAATCAGTTCAGTTCTATCGGATAGACCCGATTCATTGGCAGCTATAAATCCTAGACGAAATCTTGGTACACCTGTGAACCATTGAACGAGTCCGACTATTGCCATGAAGATCATCAAGATTTGGAATAAACGGTGATAATTGTCCCAACGCTAAATCTTTTATCATTGGAGGAGATCCCTCGTTTCGAGACCTAATTGGTCCATGTCATCACTGATGACACGTTCTTTCGCTTGCTTGCTTTAAATTTGACTGAGCATTCCCTTTTAAGGCCCATCCGCCCATTCCATTCTTCTGCGCTTCAGCTGCAACAACACTCAACGACTCGTGAACACAGAGAAAAACACAGACGGACGAGCGAGAGAGAACTTAGATCTGCTTCAAAATTTGGTCATCTGGTTCCAACCAAAATACCCTAGGCGTTCAAGCCATGGATGGCGTGTGGAAAAAACGCGGTTCTTTGATCGTCTTAGGAATTGTTCTGTTCGGTAAGAGTTCGTCTCTATTGATGATTTTGATCTGATTTTTCTTCTTCACTAAAGTTGTATTTATTAGTTTTGTTTTTTTTTTTTTGCTTTTGTTTTTTTAACGGAGAAAGTTGCAGTTGAATGCTCTATTTATTTGTTGTTTTAGTTATAAAAGTTTCAGGAATGGGTTTTTTTAACAGAAAGTTTGCTTATCTACTCTGATTGCTACTGGTTTTGAATGACTAATTGAAGTATCCGCTGGATCAATAGTTAAGATTGAAGCTCTAGATATTTACTGAGTGAATGATAGCTTCTCTGGCTGCTTTCCATCTCCGGTTGGGTTGTATCTAATGCGGTTTTACCTTTTTTTCTTCATTTTGGAATATGAATTCGCAAATGCGTAAAGCATGGCAAGTAGCAATTATTTAATTACCTACATGCTTTTGATGGGAGGCTATATAGATCTATTTGCATTTAGTGATTTTGTTGTGTTTATGGGGTAAATTTGAGAATTTCTCGAATATAAACGTCATTTCTGATAAGTTTATAGAAAGCCATTTTCCCTCTCCTTGGACGTTTACAAAGCGTACAGGTCATGTAGAATGAAAAGATTCGAAGATTGAGTATTTCAAAATTCAAAATGTCAGCTCCATTGTTTCCCTCCAATGCTCAAGCAATTCATTATAATTTACTCTGCGAAATTTGTCTAATTGTCTTTGTCTCTTTGCCACAGTAGTCAGATCTCTTTAGGAATTGAAAAGGATACAGTTCCTAGAGACTTTGATCACTTTGGCCCTGTTTGGGCGTCATGTGGAATAGGAATCATTTTCTTATCACTTTTTGCATGATATTTTGGTTTACTTAATTATTATCGGAAAATGGTTCTTTGCCGGGTTGTTATGGGAAGTTGCAAAGGAGTTGTTCTTTCAGATATTTCCTTGCCAACATTACATCGATCCATTCTGGTTGGTGAAATTTTGCTTCAAATAACTAGGAAAACCACAATAGCATTATTTTGTTTTCACGTGGCACCTATTAGAACTTTAATCTTGGCGCATTATAGGACATTTAATTTCCTCCAAGAAACGCCATGAAACTAGAAGCATTTTATTTCATCCGTGTTTGGAACACGGCATTGGTCTTGTGACATTTTAGGACACTTTGTCTCCAAATTACATCTTGCAACCCCTACTTTGGCTTTCGGGTTGGTCGGAGTGATGTTTTCTGGATCTACAGATCTAGCTAGTGTGCTATGCACGAGGCTTTGGACTAATTCCAAAAGTCATGGCACAAATAAACCATGACCAGAGGATTTGATTATATATTTCCTCGCTTTCAAGTCTTATCTCGTGATTCCTTGTCTGCTTGGTTAAGAATGAATTAAGCAGCTTAAGGTTCTATCCTTTTGCCAAACTTGTTATAAGTGATACCATGTATATTGTTTTTATGTAATAGAATTGTTAACCTTCTACTTTTATCTTCCCTCTATAGTTGAGCCTGCATGTTACAACTGAACTTTGGGTGGTTGTATTTTGTTTCACTTTCTTGATTTGTTCAGACCGAACTTTGCAATTTATATTTCTAAAAGCATGGATTAATGTTCCAAAGAATTTATTTACAGGATGCCTGTCAGCCTTTGCTATAGCAAAAGAAGAAGCTACCAAATTAGGAACAGTCATTGGGATAGACCTTGGTACAACCTACTCTTGTGTTGGTGTCTACAAGAATGGTCATGTGGAAATCATAGCCAATGACCAAGGAAACCGTATCACTCCATCTTGGGTTGCGTTCACTGACAGTGAGAGATTGATCGGTGAGGCAGCAAAGAATCAGGCGGCTGTGAATGCCGAGAGGACCATCTTTGACGTCAAAAGACTCATTGGAAGAAAGTAAATCTCTTTCTCTAGTTCATTCTTTAATTTTCCAATTTTGTGGGAAAATATGCTTCTGGAGGCACTAATCTATCTATTGGCAGGTTTGAAGACAAAGAGGTTCAGAAGGACATGAAGCTTGTTCCATATAAGATTGTGAACAAGGATGGGAAACCTTACATACAAGTCAAGATCAAGGATGGGGAAACGAAGGTCTTCAGTCCTGAGGAGATCAGTGCTATGGTTCTTATTAAAATGAAGGAGACAGCTGAAGCATTCCTTGGAAAGAAGATCAAGGATGCAGTTGTTACCGTTCCGGGTAAAGTTCTATTCTAGCTGTGGATTCTTCCACCATTAAGAAAACACGTGTAGTTGATGCTTCTTGGAATTTGAACTCTTTTGTGGTTTTATGCACTTTGCAGCATACTTCAATGATGCCCAAAGGCAGGCTACAAAGGATGCTGGTATTATTGCTGGACTCAATGTTGCCAGAATAATCAACGAACCAACCGCGGCAGCCATTGCCTATGGCTTGGACAAGAAGGGTGGAGAGAAGAACATCCTTGTGTTTGACCTTGGTGGTGGGACATTTGATGTCAGTATTTTGACAATTGACAATGGTGTCTTTGAGGTTCTCGCCACAAATGGAGACACTCACCTTGGAGGTCAGAACTCTGCTGCTTCATACCCAGTAGTAGTACTAGTAGTTTGCATTCCCTAACAGTTTTAGTATTTAAAACGTTATCTTTTCCTAATAGATGGAGGACTATATAGGAAAGATAACAGTCAACAATGTAAATTGTATCATGCACATCCATTCCAAAGAAAAAAGAACGTAAATATTTTGAATAAAATTTTGATACTAAACTCATTTTTATTTTTTATGTTAATTAATTTTATTACTAAGCACCATTTATTTCATGCATATCAATATATTGTGAGAATCAACTTTTTTTTTTTTTTTGGTTTACCATCTTCAGGTGAGGATTTTGACCAGAGAATTATGGAGTATTTCATCAAATTGATCAAGAAGAAGCATAACAAAGACATCAGCAAAGACAACAGGGCTCTTGGGAAGCTGAGGAGGGAGTGTGAACGTGCCAAGAGAGCTTTGAGTAGTCAGCACCAGGTCCGAGTGGAGATTGAATCTCTCTATGAAGGCTTGGATTTCTCAGAACCCTTGACCCGAGCTCGGTTTGAAGAACTGAACAATGATCTCTTCAGAAAGACCATGGGCCCTGTGAAGAAGGCAATGGAAGATGCTGGATTGGAGAAGCACCAAATTGATGAAATTGTTCTTGTTGGTGGTAGTACCAGGATTCCTAAGGTCCAGCAGCTTCTAAAGGATTACTTCGATGGTAAGGAGCCTAACAAGGGTGTGAACCCAGATGAAGCTGTTGCCTATGGTGCTGCCGTACAGGGAAGCATCTTGAGTGGAGAGGGTGGTGACGAGACTAAAGGTATTGTCTCTGTTCATGCTTTTCATTTGGATATTTGTCTTATTTTCTTTAAATTAGTTATCAAATTTGTCACTGGTAGGATAAAGGTATGTTTCAATTCATTGCCCTTTGTCAATTATGAAATGCTTTACGGCCTCTTTGATGCAGATATTCTTCTCTTGGATGTTGCTCCTCTTACTCTTGGTATTGAAACTGTGGGTGGAGTGATGACAAAGTTAATTCCCAGGAACACTGTTATCCCAACTAAGAAATCTCAAGTTTTCACTACATATCAGGATCAACAGACCACGGTCTCTATTCAGGTAAACGAAATATTCATGGTGAAATCTTTCCATCAGCTGGGAAATATGCCTAGTAATTGACCATTATTAGTCTTTAGTCATGACCTATTCGGTTATATTGTGTTATAACTTGCATTATTTGATTTATTTTCAGGTTTTTGAAGGTGAAAGGAGTCTTACCAAGGACTGCAGAATGCTAGGGAAGTTTGATTTAACTGGCATTCCTCCTGCACCAAGGTTGGTTTATTATTCTATTTTTTTGTTCTCCCTTGAGTCTCTTAAGGATTTCCCTTTTTCTACAATTGCATTGCACCGACATGATTAAAGAGTCCATCTACTTGCTTGAACAGGGGTACTCCTCAGATTGAAGTTACATTTGAGGTTGATGCCAATGGTATCTTAAACGTCAAGGCTGAAGACAAGGGAACAGGCCGCTCTGAGAAGATTACCATCACCAATGACAAGGGTAGGCTGAGCCAGGAAGAGATTGAACGGATGGTCCGAGAGGCAGAGGAATTCGCGGAGGAAGATAAGAAGGTGAAGGAGAAGATTGATGCCCGTAACAGCTTGGAGACTTACGTATATAACTTGAAGAGCCAGATCAGCGACAAGGACAAGCTCGCTGACAAGCTGGAGTCCGAGGAGAAGGATAAGATCGAGACAGCAGTGAAGGAGGCCCTTGAGTGGCTGGATGACAATCAGAGCGCCGAGAAGGAGGATTATGATGAAAAGCTTAAAGAGGTGGAGGCTGTGTGCAACCCAATCATCGCGGCTGTCTACCAGAGAACTGGTGGAGCCCCTGGTGGTGCATCAGATGGAGGGGATGATGACTCACATGATGAGCTTTAAAAATAATTTGATTTTGTTTGACTTGCATGGATTCTGAGATAGTTCACTGTAGAAAGCCTGGTAATTTTACTTTTTTTTTTTTCTTTTGTGGGTTAAAAAGGGAAAAGAAAACTGTTAATTGGAGAGTTACTGTAAGTTTCAAATGGTTGAGGGCGGGAATAGGGAAGAAAGATCATAAAGAGGGGAAACAAACACACTGGACTCCCCTGTGATTGGTTGTATTCTCCTTGGAATTTTTGTAATTTTGTGCCAGGTTTTGTCTTTTAATTTTTGCATTTTTCGGTATATGCTAAAACGATTCGTAATTTTAAGTGTTAGATGTTATAATTGTTGATTAATATGATACTTAGTTGTCCGAGGCCCACTGATTGTGTTGATTGTGTTGACCCATCGTCTTTGGGGAAGCAGCGCAGCACTTCAAGTTTTTAACCTTCCATGGTGCCTAAACTCTGCACCAGCTGCTTGACTGGAGGAATTTTTTAATCATCTGAAATTGTGAGATTGTTGATGCACACGGCATTGCATATTTGCAACACTAAAAAGCTTGATTATCAATCACAGGCCACAGCTTTCATGGTAAAAGCCGCAAACCCAGCAATAGTCGTATAAGTTGATGCCCAAACCTTTTCAATTCATCCATCCTAAACCGGGGCTGTAGTATTGCCCGCTTCTGTAGCTTTTGAGTTCTACACTTTTACTAGGTCTGATGCATGCGGAGGACCTTCATTATTCACTAACATTTGTATAATTGCATCTGCATTTTGTTTCGTAAGAAATCTATCAATGTCTTCCACCAACTGATGCATTCTTTGAGGAATTATTACTAATCAAAATTTTTTGGTAAAAGTAGTAATGAATGAGATTAAGGCTCTTTGGAAGTAGTACAAATGCAAATATGTACAGCGTAAATACATATAAAATAATACAAAATATAAGATTTTGCATTCTACATATTTTACATTTGTATTCCTTCCAAACTCAGCCTAAGGAAAGTAATCCTTGAAATAGTAATCTTTTCATGACTTTTACCCATAAAATAATAAATATAATATTTTATATCATTCATCAAATTTATTTTATACATATGTATTATAGTGTTATATTATAATATTTATGTATAAAACACAAAATATACCATAAATAACATATATAAAAATGTATACATATCTATGGACCGGGCATTAAGTATTGGGACCAGGTCTGGCCCCAAAAATGTACAGGCCTGTGCAGCCCAAGGCCCAGGCCCGACCCAGAATTTCTAGGTTGGTTCCGGGTCGGGTTTAACATGATCACCTCTAAAGGCTAAAAACCTTTTAAAACTCAAACCTAGAAAGTCTATGTGTCTCATCGTTCCCTTAATTTCAGTGGAAATATAATGTTTAGAAATATAATATACATATTCGCATTTCTAATTTTGTATTTTCCCAAATACAAATATGTAGAGTTCTTGGGTAGAAAAAAAAATGGCACATTGAAGGAAATTGGCTCTTTTGTCATTTTAAAGTTTAAATGCGATTAGAAGGACATGGATTAAATCCAAATCCAATCTGAAATTCGATGTGGGACTCGGATTGAATTTGAATTTAAAGGTTTGATATCCATATTGGATGCAGATAAATATAGATGGATCCTATAAGAATCTGATCCAATTACAACTCCATTCACAAAGTGAAATGCTAAGTTATTTGCATTGGGGATGCATGTAGGGCAGATTGAGTCGGGTTTATGGTAAATCCGGGCTCAATCCTAAAATTTGGGCTTAGAGCCCGAGCCCAAGGTTAAGTCTGATCTTCTCAATCCAAGCCTAGCCTGAATTGTAATTGATGCGTGTATATATTATATGCAAAAACATATAGATGTATGAATATGTATATTTGGACCGATCTCGGGTTGGGTTTGGACTACCTAAGGGCTATGCTTAGGCCTGGCCCAAAAAAAATCTGACTTCATGGGGCCGAGCTCAGTACGAGAACTGAAAATCCAAGTCTAATCCATATAAAATTTTGGGCTGAGCCAGTTTGGGCTAGGCTGGGCCCGCCCAAGTTGCACCCCTAATTTGCATCCTTCCTAAAATGAGTAAAGATGTAATCATATGATATCAATCCTAAGGTGAAGGTGATGACTAATGTGATATAGAAGACATTTCTTTCCACAAAATAGCCATTCATTACTTGACATAAATTTACAACCGTGGCCTTTAGCCCAAAAAATATTCAGTCATCCACTCCGGAGGCATACCGTTGAATGCTAAAGATTTCCTTTGTATACATGTTTTGCTAGCCATCAATGTGAGGTCAGAAGACAATTGGAGGTTAGATTAGATTTCTTTTTTCCTTTTTTTATATGTGGGGGATTTCAAGTTTCAACTTCGACGTCGAAAAGACATAATACCGATAAACAATCAATCGGTATCATAAAAAGTGATAACTAAAGGAGTGGTTGTTTATTTAAAATGTGGTCATAAAAATTGATCAAATTATGAAATTTTTGGGGATTTAAAAAATTATTTACTTTCTTGGGTTTCAAGCTAAAACAAGATACCGAACTGAATTTTCAATTAAAAATCCTGTGCTATCTCATTAATGTTCTTTCGGATAAATAACTCAATATATTCATACTTGTTAAAGAATGGATACAAAAGAGAACTCTTAAAATGCTAAGTTGGAGATGAACATGTCAAATGTACAAACATTTTTTACAATTTTAAAACAAAAATAAAAACTAAAAAAACTAGAAGTATAAATGGTTATTAATTATCGGCTAAATCGCCAATACAAGGTTGAGTAAATAGGCATGGGGATGGACTGAAATGCTGTAACTGTGAGATTCGACACATAACTAAGTTGTTACTTCCCCATTTGTATCCGATCACCGGTCTACAGTACTTAAAAAACTAATGAACTCACTTTAAGTATATAGTTATAGATCTCTTTTAACACCTGCAAGAGCACATATTTAAGCCTAATGCCCCCAACTAATCGCCAAATCACTAGTCTAAGCCTAGGATATATACCCATCATAGGATACATAAACAATAGAAGGATTAATGAAACTTAAGAAAAAGTTTCATTTTTTTGTTTGTCATTCGGTCATTCCCCTGAATCAAAAAACCATAAACCATGGTGTATTCAGTCTCTCTCTCTCTCTTTCCTTCCATCCATTTTTCCCCATCACAAAATGTATAGATTACAAAATCACATTTCTTTTTGTCTGTCATCTCCATATACCCTTCCCCACCTCCACCTCCCTCCCCCTCTCTTTTCATCTCTCTCCTCCTGCCCATCCTCTTATAAACTGCATTACAAAACCATCTCCCAATCCAGCAAACTTTTTTTGAAGCACAAAGAAAAACTCCTCTTTCTCATCCCTCTCCGCATTAATTGTGAAAAATTTAGAAAAAGTAGAATAAATCCCTTATATTCAAATAAAATAAGGGAAATGTAAGAAATTAAAATAAAATAATCAACAATTGAACTTTCTTGGTAAGATATTTGAACTATTGAAGTATAAGTAATCGATTTAATGTATAGTAGCTAAAATTTCAGCTGAGTTGGTTTAGCATAACCCTTCAGATGAATTATTGTAAAAATAATAGTATAAGAAGACAAAATGGAACTATAAGAAGGCAGAATGGAACTATATTGAGAGTAGATTTGGCTTCACAAAACATGGTTTATAGATATCTATATGGGGACCACCTTGCCAAGTTAGAAGCCATTAAGCTTTGCCTCCGCCTCTAGTAACGCCGCCACCTCCGTCTACCTTCGCCTCCGCCTCTAGCAACGCTACTGAAAATGAGTGGAGAGAGAGATGGTAGTGATGGCGAGTAGAGGAATGATCACCAGCGCCGCTGCTGTCACCTTTGCCTCTGGCCACCTTCGGCAACGTTGCCGGAGGCGGAGGCAGAGGTGGGCGAAGGCGGCGGCGGGCGGCGATTCTAGTGCATAAACAGTATTTTTACCCTTTATTAATATTATTTTTAAAAATTTAATTTATTTTTGAAAATTTTTAAATATATTATTTTTATTAATATTAAATCCTAAAAATTGCCCTTATATACTATAATCTTTAGGTTATGCTTGGTTTGAAGAAAAAGTTAGGGAAAGATTAGAAAATCCATATAAAGTTTGTAAAGATTTTCTTTCTTTTCCGTACTTTTTCCTTCGAACCAAACGTAGCGTTAGGGTTTGGTTTTGAATCCCCTGCAATTTTAAGGTTTATTAATGTTTTGTTGTTCTGCTTTGTGCGAGGGTTATCAATGACAGTGGTTGTGTTCCTTTGAACAGCTGGGTGGGTGGGACAACATTTGGGTTTTCTCAGCTGCCCATTGTCTTGTTTGGTGGCTTCTTTTTTAATTTTTTTATTATTTCTGAAATCTTGTTCTTTCTACCTAGGAGAGATGGGTATGCAGTCGATGGTCGCTACAGTTGTGGTTGGGTGTGCTTTTATGGTTCCGTTTCAGTTGTGCTTTTATCGGTAGTTGTTACAGATCTATGATAGCAACCGTCGTCCGTTTTAGTTGCAGCTATGGTTCTCTCATTTTTTGTCCTTTTTTTTGCTGATTTTTCTAGAATTTCTTTTGCAGGTTCGGATTTTATTTGAGTTTGTGTTTTGCTAAGAACTATCTATAGTGGGCATTCTCAAGATCATTGTCTCTTTCTCTCTCTCTCGATTTCTCTACTCAACAGTATCGCATTTCATTTTCTCTACTCAATAGTTTCTGTTGATTTTTGTAGGGTTCTAACTGACGTTGCTTTTTTCAGGTTTGGATTTTCCTTGCTCAAGTTTTGTTAGAAGAGTTTTAGTTATTTTAAGGGCTACAAATCAATATCAATCTTCAATGAAAGGGAACGACAATGTTTTCCTCTATCTGTTGCAGGACATGATCACTGTTTTCCTTGGGTTAGCAAAGAACAAATAGGCAATGCTTTCTTTTGTTTGTTTGTTTGTCTTTCTCTTTATTTTTTATATGAGTTTAAAGATTTTTTGAAATTTCTTAGTAATAGAAAAAATCAATTAAATTCGAGGGAAGAATAAATGAAAAATGGCTTGCAAATCCTGTAATTCTCCACGGTTGTGGGCTTTCTGGTTTTATGAAAAATGCCTATTTTTTATGATTTCCATTTAATCTAATTTCTCGTTTTAAGTTTGTTAAGAGAAAATGGAAAAAAAAAAGATCAATATTAACTGTTTAATACGGTCTTCAATATCATTCCATGTTTTGTATTTGTTGTGCTTGATTTTTCTCAGTTTTTGGTTACTTTTCTTATTTTTGACGAATACGATGTTTTCATTTGTTGTTTTTATAAGGTGAAATGGGTGAAGAACCCCACCTTACGTTTTACACGTGGCTCATCTCTCTCTCAATCTCAGGCTCTCCCCCCTCTATCGCACCCCATATCTTGTTTACCGTAATCGCTACTCCCCTTCTGAATCATGATCCTTTTCGCTCTGACGTTCATTGTACGCTGGGCGAAAGTGGAGATCAATCTTCAAGAGAGGTGGGATTGAGATGGGTAGGTTGGGAGTCACGAAAACGGCAATCTTCAAGAGACGTGGCTGGTGGGCAGTGTGTTGTGAAGTTCTTACCTTCATAAATAATTTGAAAGAAATGTTTTAATAAAATATAAATAATAATATTAAAAGCAACTTTTGAACTTTAATATCAATAAAAATAAAATTTTAATAAAATATCAAAATAAGTTAATCTTTAAAACTAATATTTAATAAGGGTAAAATTACTATTCAACTTCTTCTTGTATAAGTGCTGCCGCCTCTGACAAAACCCCGCTTCTGCCCAACACCTCTCCTGACCATTCTAACGTAGCCAATACGTACGTTATAATTGTCGGAGGTTTTGGTGAACATCCAACGGCTCATGTGAAACGGTTCATTTATGCCGTCGATCATCTAATGATACACAGAAAGGCCTTAGAGAAAGCCTAGAGGGGTGGGGCTGTAGAGAATTGTATATCTGTGAAAGGGGGAGGAAAAAGACAGAAAGGCCATCGTGTAACGCATTGGAACGCCATTTTGTTTGTGCGAAAGCTTCGGCTTTGCCTTCTTGAGCTTGAAAGACCTGTCTCTGTTTCTGGATGCTAATCATCCCGTTTTTTTGTTAATGGGTCCTCGGTTTAAAGGTTGTTCCATCTCTTCTTTTCTGTTTTTTCGCAATCTTTCTTTTTCCTGTTTGCTGACTATGGTTCAGAGAAAGTTTGAATTCAAGTTGGTGGGTTTTGAGCGATGAATTGAATGATGTTTGTTTTTGAAATATTTTCTCGATGAACTCGTGTAGAAGATCTGAAGTAAGGAAAAAGATATAAAAGATGGATCTCTTGTTTTCTGTTCTTCTGTTCTTTTGCGAAAAACTTGGTATGCTTAAGCTATAAGATGGAGATTCAAAGGTTTCGGAGATGTGGCTACTGTTCTTAGACATTTGTGGATTAATGGGTGATGATGTGCAATCCGGTTGGTCCTAGCTGCCGGTCACCTTGCATTTGACAGAGCCGAAAATGCCTAAAACAAGGAAGAAATTGGAGACTTCCGGGGAGGAACCCGGTTGGAACACTCTGAAGCTCAAGTCACTGCTCTAGAGAAGGCAAGGGAAAATGACAAATTTCAAGACCAGAAAGCATACAATATCACATACCTCCTTCTTTGGGGGAAGGGGGCCTTTTATAATCACCCTGGTACACTCACTCCCATATCTCTGCCAGATCGGGCATCATCACCTCCGCCAGATCGGGTGTCATCATTTCTGTCAGACGCCAATTCGGGTGTCATAACTTCTGCAAGTTGCCAGTTCAGGTGTCATGGTCTCTGCCAGTTGCCAGTTCGGGTGTCATAATCGCCACTGTCCTCGTCAGGGCCGTATCTACCACGTCTGAGATGGTGGTGGCAGGTGGCCGTTGGAGGGCGGCTGTCATGTGTCGGACCTTTAATCAGTCAGGCGCCCCGCCTCCGTGTACGGGCTTCCTGGGCGTCAGGTACGGTTGTTCAGTCAAGCGACTTGGAGCCGAAGTGGTGTGCGAGGTGAAGTCTTGAGTTCGAATAGAAGTGTGGCTCGAACTGCCCCCGGGGTGGGTCAGCTCGGGTTTTTGCCCTTTGTGCTCCTTGTAAGCCTCAGGACCTTCAAGGGAGAGCTCGGGACTCATTTTCTCGGAGCTCGGGTTGTGGGCCCGCTACCATGCCGAGCTGGCGCTTCTGCCAGGTCACTTCTCGGTTGCTTCCACGTGTCGCGTGGCCAAGGGGTTGGGCCAAATCTCCCTCCATCAATTGCCCCCCACTCCCCGTGCCCGGGGTCTTGACCCGGCGTGGGGAGTTCACGGGATGATGGGTGGATTTGCCTCCTAACGCTTTGGCCTTGGTTTGGAGCTTTCTCCGATCTGACCTGCTTGTGTCTTTGGCCCGATCAGGGTCGGCTTGGTTCGACTAGGGGCCAATCCCGAGTTGCGCACAGCTCACGCGCGGGTGCCAAACGATTTTAAATTTTTGAACGTCGAAAACGCGCGCTAAACTGACTTCTTCCTCGGGGGGCGCGTAGCCAGTTTTGCGGGGTGTCGTTGGATGGTTTTGATCTTGGCCGTTGATGCGCGAGTACAATGGCTATAAATAGTGGGGGGCCCCTGGTCACTTTCCTTCGCCATTCTTCAGCATCCGTTTCTTGAGCTCGGTCCAAGGCTGTCATCTCGCATCATTTTTCGTAGTCCGGTAGCTTTTCCCGGTGAGTCCTCGGCCCTCTTTTTGATTCAATGTCTAGCTTGGGTAGCTTAGATAGTCTTATGGGGGGGTCAGATGCTGGTTCTACAAATCGAGCTGCTGCCCCTGACAACCTTAGTGAGTCCGAGGTGGGGCCCAAAGTAGAGCTCGAGGAAAAGCTCAAGTTCGAGCCCGTAGGCCGAGTTACCTCGGGAAGCTTGGCATCCACCTCCCGTCGAGGTCGGGTGCCAGATAAGTTCGGGCCTTCCACTATGACGCCCGAGAGACTTTGGTCCCTGGTCGCTCAGTACAACCTGCCCGGGGAGTATACTTACATTTTACCCTCGGGTGACTTCCCTTGGGAGCACGGTCCGGACGAGATCGTGATATTCTGGGAGCAGCTTCTTGCCGGGCTGCGCCTTTCCACGCTCTCATCGTCGAGGTCATGAATCACTTCGGCGTTACTGTTGGTTAGCTCCACCCGAACTCCATTCGTAACCTTGTTGGGACCATCTCCCTTTGTTGCGAACACTGCCTTCCCTTGGACCTGGAAATCTTTTCCGCCATTCTTATGCTCAAGAAACAAGCGGGTCCCCTGCTCGGGCGTAGGCGGGCCTACTACTTGTCACCTCGTCCGAGGTTCAAGCTCTTGCATGATCTTCCAAATAAGGTCCCGACATGGAAGTGGGACTACTTCGTGGTTCAAAGTGCCATGGGATGGACGTTTCCTACCGAGTGGGGATTGGCTGTTCCTGACCCCGGTGCCACATTGGATGAAGAAACGGAGAAGGGCCTCCAGGACTGGGTTCGGCTTGGACTCAAATGCGAAGTCTACCTGACGAAGGCCAAGCTTATCCAAGCCGGTCTGAGTTCGGGTAGGTTTTTTGCTTCAGAGGCTTGCTTTTGCTTTGTTTTTATTCTCGTCTATTGACACCGAGCTCTTTTTGCAGGTGTTATGGAGGCAGAGAAGACTCGAGGTGCGAACTTGTTCGATGGTATGAGGAGGAGGAAGCGAGCTGCTAAGTGGGTTCGTGCCGACCCTTCCCGGGTTGCGGAGCTCGAGGCACCGAGAATGGAGCCTCCTGGGGAGCCCGAGGTGGCCCCTCCATTTTAGGAAGCGGCAGGGGTCCCCTATGCCAAAACAACTTATACCCGAGCTGTGCCTTCAGGCTCGGGAAGTCAGGATGAGGTTGGGAGCGTGCTAACGCCGAGCAACACTCTTCGAAAAAGTAAGAAGGCTACTTGCCCTGAGGAGGTCGCGGCATGGGCCGATCTTCCTACAAATCTCATAGGCGCTCGTGCTGCATCTCACGCCATGGTGGTAAGTCGGAGTAGTGTTTTTTTTTTCTCGTTCTAGCAGGTGAACTCCTCTATCAACGCTTTGGCAATCCAGGCGGAGAGGGGCTTGAAGCGAGCACAAGCTGCCGAAGTGGCTCCCCGTGCTGCGCGAGCCGAGCTAACGAGGTCTTGGAGGAACAATGAGGCCTTAGGAATGGTGGTGAGACACATGGCGGACCTGAAGCTAGACCTGGAGGATCAAGTCGAGTACCTTCAGGATGATATTAGGGAGAAGACAGAGATCTTCACTCAGGCCGTCGAGAAGGCAAAGGTGAAGGCTGTTAATGATTATATCGCTTCGCCGCACTTTGACGACATGATGATGGGCTCGTACAGAAGGGGTTTCAAGTTGAGCCGATGGAAGATAAGGAACACGTACCCCGAGCTCGACATTAGTGACATAAGCACTTCGCGCATCACTCCAGAAATGGCTGATGTTGCTGATGATGACGCGGATTCTGAAGACGAAGCGGAACCTCTTGGTATTGTCGAAGTCCCTTCTGAAGGCGAGGAAGAGGTACCTCCGGGCCTGTGAGCTCGTTGCCGTTGTTTTTTGTTGTTTTGTTTTTGTTTTTTTTTTTTTTTGAACACTGTAAAGCAAACATTTAGCAATGAAGTACTTTTTCTGTTCAAGTGTTGTGCAAATATTCTCCTTTTGCTGCAGTGACTATATTTCCGAGCTGCATGGACATAGTAAGGCTATATGCTCGATCTGTACTCTGCCTGGGTAAAGGAAATATTAGTTCAGTAGGCCTGGCTTGGAGCGAGCTATACACCCTGGGTTTCATACCCGTGCTACCTGTTCGCTTGGTATTAACACTTAGTTTTTGTTGATGAGGCCTCGAGATCATCCTCAGCTTGGCGCTTTAGCCCTTGGGATATTTTTCTAGGTTTTTTACCCTTGCCGAAGAGGCGACTGAGTCTTGTAGTGTCGAGGTCTTTGTTACCTCAGTGTTCTGACCCTTAGGCTCTGGGAGCGGCTCACAGTTTGCCCAGTTTGGTAGCTTATAGGTAATATCGCCTTAGGTTGACGATGTTCCAAGCTCGGGGTATTTGTTTACCCTCCAGGGTCTCGAGCTCGTATGCTCCTCCGAGTGTTCTCTTTACTTGGTAGGATCCTTCCCAATTCGGCCCGAGTTTTCCAACGCCGAGCTCGGGTACCATGACCTTCCGGAGACCAAGTCATCGACGCGGAAGTTTCGTCTCTTAACTCTGGCGTTGTTGTACGGAGCTACCCTTTGCTGCTACGCCGCGGTCCTGATGTATGCGAGGTCCCTTACCTCGCCAAGTAGGTTGAGGTTGGTACGTAGCTCGTTGTTATTAGTATTGTCGTTGTATGCTTCCAACTGAAGTGAGGGGATTTCAATTTCGGCTGGGATGACTGCCTCCGTGCCATAGGTGAGGTTGAAGGGAGTTTCTCCGGTGGCGGTCTTCTCTGTAGTTCGGTATGCCCATTGGATGCTGGGCCGCTCGTCTACCCAAAACCCTTTAGCTCGGTCTAGCCTGGCCTTTAGTCCGCGGAGGATAGCTCTGTTCGGGACTTCTGCTTGACCGTTTGCTTGTGAGTGCACAACCGACGTGAAGTTTTTCCGGATCCCCATGTCCTGGCACCACCCTTGGAATTTGATGTCCTCGAACTGCTTGCCATTGTCGATGATCAGCACCTGATGTAGCCAGAAGCAGCACACTATGTTCTTCCAGAAGAAGTTCTGGACGTTTCGTGCTGTGATGGTTACGAGAGTTTCAGCTTCAACCCACTTGGTGAAGTAGTCTACTGCCACTACTAGGAACTTCCTTCCTCTTGTTGCTAGCGAGAATGGCCCGAGTAGGTCGATACCCCATTGCGCGAAGGGCCACGGGCTGGTGAGGTACTTGAGGTCGGCGGCGGGCTGGTGGTGAATATTGGCGTGCTTTTGGCACTTCTCGCACTTCCTGACTAGCCCGACGGCGTCTGCTTTCATTGTTGGCCAATAGTACCCCTGTCGTAGTGCTTTCTGAGCGAGGGCCCTGGCCCCCAGGTGTCCGCCACATAAGCCTTCATGAATGTCGTGGAGTACGAGCTCGGCTTCGGGAGGTCGCAAGCAGCGTAGGTAGGGGAGCGTGTAGGATCTTCGGTACAGTCGTCCATCTATCATGACGTACTTGGCTGCCCGGCGCTCTACCCTCCTGGCGGTGTTGCGGTCTACGGGGAGGGTTCCATGTAGCAGGAAGCTCGCAAGTGGATCAATCCAGCTCGGTTCTGCTTGGGCGACAGGAGCGACCTCCTCTGCCTCTCGGAGAATACTAGGCCGAGGTAAGTCCTCTATGTACACAAATCTCATGGTGTTGTCACTGGTGCTGGCTAGCCGGGACAGGGCGTCGGCCTCAGCGTTTTCTGACCTCGGGATTTGCTTGATGAAGTGTCACTGGAAACTAAGCAGATCCTCTTTTACCTTTGCCAAGTAAGCGATCATAGTTGGCTCGCGGTTTTCGTATTCCCCTGTAACTTGGTTTACCACGAGCTGGGAATCTTTGTAGATAACTATGTGTTTTGCCTTTACTCTTGTGCCAGGGCTAGCCCGGCTATCAACGCCTCGTATTCTGCCTCATTGTTGGATGCCGCGAACTCGAAGCAAAGCGCGTACTCCAGTTTCCTGCCACTCGAACCGTGGAGAACTACACCGGCTCTACTGCCCTGCTGATTTGAGGAGCCATCTACATGAAGGATCCAGGGCTCTTCATCCCAGTTCGCGCTTGGGCTAACCAGGAGAGATACCGAACAAGGTGCGGCCTCACAGGGCTCGGACTCAACCGACCTGGGAGCGCCGAGCTCACCCGAATTGGGAGCCTCGTGCTCAACCGAGCTGAGGACCTCGGAGCTAAATGTGCATTCTGCAACAAAATCCGCCAAGTCTTGAGCTTTGATAGTGGTTCGTGGCTTGTACTGGAGGTCGTACTCACTGAGTTCAATGGCCCACTTCGTCAATCGACCATAGACCTCGGGCCTGAGTAATTCTTGCCTCAAGGGTTTGTCGGTGAGGACGATGATGGTATGGGCTTGGAAATACGGACGGAGTTTGCGGGCCGCAATGACCAGCACATAGGCTAGCTTTTCTATCTCCGGATATCATGTTTCTGCTCCCTGCAATATTTTACTAACATAGTAGATGGGTCGTTGGACCCGATTTGCTTCCTTTACCAGTAACGAACTGACCACTTCGTCGCTTGCCGAGAGGTACAGTTCTAAAACATCGCCCTCTTTGGGTCAGGTGAACACTGGGATACTGGCAAGGTATTTTTTGAGCTCATCAAATGCGAGCTGGCATTTCGGGTTCCACTCGAACCCTTTGCCTTTTACTGCCTTGGACATGAAACGACTGCTGACTTGGACATGAAACGACTCAGAGCGGCTATTCTGCCGTTTAGCCTCTGAATCTCTTTCACTTTTCGGGGTGGTCTCATATCTAGGATGGCTTTTATTTTGTCCGGGTTGGCCTCAATACCACGCGGGTTGACGATGTACCCTAGGAACTTACCCGAGGTGACACCGAAGACACACTTGTTTGGGTTTAGTTTCATGCTAAATTGACGCAGAATTTGAAAGACATAATGCAAGTCTTGTATTAATTCCTGCGAAAACTGTCTTGACGACCATGTCGTCTACATAACATTCTATCTTTGTGCCAATTAAGGGTTGAAACAGCTTATTCACAAGCCTTTGAAAGGTTGCCCCAGCATTTTTCGGTCCGAAGGGCACAACCTTGTAGCAGTACAGGCCGAACTCGGTTATGAAGGCGGTTTTTTCCTCATCGGACGGGTCCATCCTGATTTGGTTGTAGCCCGAGTAGGCATCCAGGAAGCTTTGCAACTCGTGTCCCGAGGTCGCGTCCACTAGGCGGTCGATCCTGGGGAGGGGGAAGCAATCTTTTGGGCAAGCTCGGTTCAGGTCGGTGTAGTTGACGCACATGCGCCACTTGCCGTTTGCTTTTTTTACCAGAACGGGGTTGGCTACCCATCTTGAGTTGTGAACTTCCCTTATGAAGTCTGTTGCGAGGAGCTTCTCAACCTCCTCATCGACTGCCCTCCAGCGTTCTGGGGCTAAGTTGCGTTTCTTCTGTCTAATGGGCCTAACTATAGGGTCAGTATTCAACTTGTGAGTTATAAGGTCAGGGTTTATACCGAGCATCTCTGCCGTGGACCATGCAAAAACGTCTAAATTTTGGAGTAAGAAACTTACCAGTTCGGACCTCAAGGGTTCTTCCAGGGATGCTCCGAGATACAAATGGGAACAGTTTCCTCCATTGGTGCAGCTCGCTCTTCATTCTGTTCCACCGGTCACTCCAGTTCGGGGTCGCCGGTTACCTTTGCCTTTCCCTTGAGGGCGGCAACGTAGCACTTGCGGGACTCGAGTTGGTCGCCCCGCACTACCCCAATGCCGAAGTCCGTTGGGAACTTCATGGCCAAATAGTAAGTGGACACCACGACTTTTAAAGCGTGGGTGATCAACCGACCTACTATGGCATTGTAGGGGGAGGGGGTTGCGACCACCAAGAAATCGTGACTGAGTCTTACCGTGCTGGGCCACGTGCCGACTTCCACAGGTACTGTGACCTTTCCTAAGGGTCTGACCTCTTCTCCGTTGAAGCCGACTAGTGGGGTGTTCGCGGGCTTCAAGTCACTCTCTCGGAACTGGAGTTTGTTGAAGGCCGCTTTAAAAAAGATGTCTGCCGAACTGCCGGAGTCAACGAGTACGCGTCAGACTTCGAAGTCGTTGATCTTTACCTTTATGGCAAGTGCATCGTCATGGGGGTAGTGGACCCCGCACACATCGTCTTCGGTGAAGAATATGGGGTCTTCCGTCCTAGGCCGCTTTGGGGGATTTTGTTCTTCTCTCGCGGCCTCCCAGGTTGATGCCCGAGCTGCTGCTGAGGTGCATCCCGCTATGATCGATCCTCCAACGATCACGTGGATTGTTCCCCGAACTGGTCTTTCTTCCGGGGGCTGCTTCTGCGGTTCAGCTGGTCGGCTGCTGAACTCGGGAGCATCTCTGCTGTGCTCTCCCTGCCGACCTATCTTATTACTATTATTATTGTTATTATGCTGTACAAAATTCCTTAGGTACCCGCAACGGATAAGTTCTTCTATCTCGTCGCGGAGATTATTACAATATTCGGTGCTATGACCGTGGTCTCTATGGAAACTGCAGTACAAGTTTTTATTCCTCTCCTTTGGGTTTCCCTTCAGACGAGGTGGCCATTTCACGTACGATCTCGGCCCGCTTCGCGTTTAAGGGCGTGTAGTCCGTCCGACCTGCTAAGGGAGCTCGGAACGACTGGCTTGGCTTCGTCTCCCGAGGGGGGTCTTTCCTTTTCTTGTCATCTAGGTTGGAGGGCTCGCCTTCCCTCTTCATTTTTTCGATCCCGCTTTCAGTCCTTTGGTTGATCTCCTCCCCTGTTCTTATAAATTTGTCAGCGAGCTTGAGGAATTCAGCCCTGGTCGCGGGACTACCATGTGCCACCTGAACTCCTTATGTGTCACACCTCTCTTGGCTGCCGCGAGCTGTACTGCGGGGTCTAACCGTGGTATCTGCAAGCACGCATCATTGAACCGTTTGATATAGCCCCGGATGGACTCTCCTTCCCTCTGGACTATTCCGATGAGGCTCTCCTCGGTGCAGGGGCACCGCTTGCTAGTAATGAAGTACACGGTGAAGACTTGCACGAACTGGGTCCAGCTTCTTATTGACCCGGGGGCCAGGTTCCTGTACTAGGTGCGGGCCACTCCCCTGAAGGTGGTAGTGAAGACCACACACATGCAGGAAAAGGACCCATCATACTTGTCTCGGGGAGAGAGTTTGAAATCTTTGGGCATGGGAACCGCAAGGAGTTCCGATGACCGGGGGGAAGGGACTAAAAGAATAGGGGCAACTTTCACCTCGTCCGAGGTTGTTTCTTCTTTACCTCGGAGCTCGGGCAAGATGCGGGTGGTAGTTCGGCGACTTCGCCGACGTCTTTGTTGCTGCTTAGAATGCCTGGTATTGGCGCTGCTTGCCTCGGTGTTTCCGATCTCGCTCGGCCCGGACTGTTGTTAGTCCACTGCGAGGACGCCAAATTGGTTCTCTGCGAGCGGGAGCTCGAACTTAGAGTGCCGAGGTGCTGACTTCGGCAAGGAGGTTTCTGATCCGCCGGCGAGCTGTGTTGCGGGGGTAATTAGTCTTTCCCTCCTGCCCGGGGATGAGGCCTGGCTCCTAGAGGGGTTCTGAAGTTGGGAGGCTTCCCCTCGGTGAAGGCGCCCACCCTGAGGGGAGGGCTTGACCGGCTTCAGAGCAGGGTGCCGAGGTGGGAGCTGTGGTTGGTTCAGAGGCAGTTGGGGGAACTGCTGTTGATAGTGACACTGAGAAATGTGGTGCAGTACTTGCTGCTGATGGAGCTGATGTTGCTGGAACTGCTGCATTTGTGCTTGCATTGCCCACATGCACTGCATCAAGTCATCAAGCTGGTTCTGGCTAGTCGCCAGAGGGACAACGGTTGGTTCGGCGAAAGTTGTCTCGATAGGGGGGGGGAAGAGGAACATTCGCAGGTGCCACCGCACTCGGTGAATTGAGGCTATGGATTCCGTCCGCCGAGAGGGGGACGGTGAACTATCCGATACATATAGTGGCGGGCTGAGGGTGTTCCCCTACAACATTCAAGTCGGCGTTGTGCCTGTTGCTGCTGGAAGAAGCCATGGAAGCTAAGGTTTCAGAGAGAGAGAGAGAGAGTTAAAGGTTAGGGGAGGCTTTTTGAAGTATTCCCACAGACGGTGCCAAATGATGATGCGCAATCCTGTCGGTCCTAGCTGCCAGTCACCTTGCCTTTGACAGAGCCGAAGATGCCTGAAACAAGGAAGAAATTGGAGACTTCCGGGGAGGAACCCGGTTGGAACATCCGAAGCTCAAGTCAGTGCTCTAGAGAAGGCAAGGGAAAATGAGAGATTTCAAGACCAGAAAGCACAAAATATCACATACCTCCTTCTTTGGGGGATGGGGGCCTTTTATAATCACCCTGGTACACTCACTCCCATACCTCTACTAGATCGGGCATCATCACCTCCGCCAGATCGGGTGTCATCATTTCTGCCAGACGCCTGTTCGGGTGTCATAACCTCTGCCAGTTGCCAGTTCGGGTGTCATAACCGCCACTATCCTCGTCAGGGCCGTCTCTACCACGTCTGAGATGGCGGTGGCAAGTGGCCGTTGGAGGGCGGCTGTCATGTGTTGGACCTCTAATCAGTCAGGCACGCCGCCTCCATGTACGGGCTTCCTGGGTGTCAGGTACGGTTGTTCAGTCAGGCGACTTGGAGCCGAAGTGGTGTGCGAGGTGAAGTCTTGAGTTTGGATAGAAGTGTGGCCCAAACTGCCCCCGGGGTGGGTCAGCTCGGGTTTTTGCCCTTTGCGCTCCTTGTAAGCCTCAGGACCTCCAAGGGAGAGCTCGGGTTCTTCCTTGGGGAGCTCGGGTCGTTGGTTCCTTTCTTGGGGGAGCTCGGGATTCCTTTTCTCGGAACTCAAGTTGTGGACCCGCTACCATGCCGAGCTGACGCTTCTGCCAGGTCACTTCTCGATTGCTTCCACGTGTCGCGTGGTCAAGGGGTCAGGCCAAATCTCCCTGGGTGTTCTTTATTCAACGAGATCCGGTCCATTCTTGAAGGATTTCTTATGGGTGTTTTGAGCTTTTTCTAAGCTTTTCCTTTTCCCCACCTCTTTTTCTCGTAAGATTTTTATTGTGCTATTTTCGTTCATCTTTTATCCCTTGGTGCCTTAGTTCGTGAACAACAGAAAAAGGATACACGGATCTGAAATCATCTCTTTGCCTCTCTCTCCCACTATTTTCTTACGGCTACGGGGAGTGTTTTATTTGGGTATCTAAAATCATCTCTTTCTCGAAACCCAGAGAGAACTTCTGGAGGGTCCTAGGTGCTGGATTTGCAAAGCCTATGATATAACTTCTGGACCCTCCGGCACGTGGAATGGACTATCGGGACTTGTTGACCCGTTGAAATGGCTTGCATGAATACAAAGAAGGCAGAGGAAGACGATAAACATTAATATTCAAGGCAAAAAGTTGCCCTTATCTCATAGAAACCAAAAAATGTATAAACTCGGTTTCAATGGCTCGGATCCATCGGTGAATCGTCGATGAGTATAAAATAGTAAATACAGTGAAAATTTGGGGAATATTTGTATGTCCTGTGAGTAAAGTTAAGCCATAAAAAAAGAATCATCCTCGAGATGTTGTTATTATATCCGTACTTTTACTATGCACTCGAGTACAGAGAGAGTTTTACTTTTTAGCCAACTGAGGCAAATGTCGGTTACTAATAAATTCATGACACGTGTCGTATAAAACGATACTATTTGTCAGAATTTGCAGTAAGAAAAATTGGCATAGTCGGCAATTCCGACCACCATAATTTCGCCGTCTCAAATCTCAGTTGATAGCGTGAGTGTAGTGTTACTGTGGACTGTCCTGTCTGGGTTTTTTTAGGGCTAATAGCATGTAATTTTGGGGTTTAATATCAATAAATTATTTAAAAAATTTTAAAAATAGGTTAATTTTTTTAAAAATAATATTAATAAAAAACAAAAACAATGTTCATCTTCTTCTTTCTGCCATTTATTCATCAGAGCACCCGTCCGTTATCGCCCGCCACCGCTCACCACCACCGTCCGCTGCCGCCCGCCTTTGCCTTTGCCTTTGCCTTCGGCAACGTTGCTGAAGGTGGCCGGAGGCAGAGGTGGCGGCGGCGGCGCTGGTGGTTTTTCTGTCCAACGCCGCTATCTTTGCATCCGGCCACCTCCGGCAACGTTGCTGGAGGCGGAGGCGACAGCGGTAGCGGGTGGTGGTAGGCGGCGGCGGGCAGCGGCTACGATGAATAAATGACAAGAAGAAGGAGATGAATAGTATTTTTGCGTTTTATTGATATTATTTTTAATTTTTTTTTAAATATATTATTTTATTGAATATATGCTAGAAAAAACAAGCACACAGTCCCAATAAGCGTGAATAATGAACGGCAACAACAATCGTTGATGGACACCAGAGAACTGATGAATCAAACAAACCATCTGTTAGCGGTGAGCACAACGCGAACAAAAACGACAACCTTTGATGGACACCAAAGAACTGATGAAGTTGTGGGTACAATACGAAGAACGAAAATGGCAACCTTTGATGGATACAATGCGAAGAACGAAAACGGCACAATGCGATGAATTGCCGTGAAAGGGGGAGGAGGGTGAAGAAAGAAGATGGGAGAAAATAGAGAGAGAAAGAGATTTAACATTGAGACCATGTTCTTTTTTTAGAAATGGTGGGAAACACTTACCTGGGTAAGTGCGTTTGATTTATCCAGGTAAATGAAGTTCTTTATTTTCCCGTGTTCTTTCGCAACACCCACTTTTCTGGGTAAATTGTTATTTTTTTTCATCTCTTTTCAATTTTACCCTTTGGCCCAAATCCATGTTTTTGGACATTTTGTCTCATTAAGACATAACCTGTCCAAATAATAGGTTGAATAACCTATTCAACTATAATCCGTCCAAGTAACAAGTTCAATAACTTGTTTAACTATAACTATCCAAATAATAACTCATTCAATAACCTGTGGAGGAAGGATCAACAAGAACATGGAATAACTTGTTCAGATCTCACTACAAGGCGCTTTGAATCACTCAAAAACATCATTTAGACATCTGATATAGCAAGTTAAACATCATACCACTAATAACAAGTTAACAACCACTTCACAAAACAAGACATTAATTGATGTTCCAGATCAAAAACAATTGGGTGGATCCTAGCACTGCTTCTTGGAGCACAACCTCAGATAAGGTATACGTATATTTAGTTGACTGCAACCTCAGCCGATAAATAATTTGGATGAATAGAATCCTGTCTAGAAACTCTGGTCTTGGAGAGTTTTAGCACTTGCACTGCTTCTTCTACCTTGTCAGCCAATGACTCAGGTGACTCCAACAAAAGAAGCAGTTCTGAGTTATCCATCTCCAAAAGCATTCCAGTTATTTTTGCAGCAAGATCAGGCTGCAAACAGAACATATATACATTTTATTGAATCTATACAATATATTGTATGATAAACAAGAATATGTTCATACACCTAATCTTACCTTGTGTTTCTTGACAAGGGGATAAAGGCACTCACCATGTATATGTTTCTGGTGCTGGGGGTTGCAGAAGCAAGCATGCCGCTCGACATGTTTGATCCTTGGGATGCAGCTCCAACAAAGTTAGGACTGTAGGTCCATTGCTCACATCACGTAGCATGCATTTGGAACATACTTGGTCTGTCTAGCTCTTTGCGATTCAAAGCTCAGAGACATTATTGCAAATAATGGCAGATATATAACCCACAATTCAGGACATGAATCAGTGCTTATCTATCTATTATGGAGATAATCTACAAATCTAATGCAGAAATGCATCTCTTCATTGAAAAGGAAAATAGAAATGCATCTTCAAGAAAACAAAAACTCCTATGTCTCTTGAATTGTACAAATTTCTATATAGGTAGAAGTAAATTAAAGTTTTTTTTTGTCCCGAAGAAATTAATTTAAAGTTTTTTTTGTCCCAAAGATCTAATCTGAACCTAACACATTTACAGCCCCTTGAGCCCAACCCAACTTACCACAAGTTTTGCATGAGATGGGCTTAGATTTTGAGTCTCTAGTGTAAAAACATGGGTCTGGCAAAAACTAAGGATGGGTTTAAATTGAGGCTCAAGGGATATGAGCCCACCACTAATCGGTAAATAAGAAAACAAAAAATTCCAAGCAATGTTGCTCATCCTTCAAGTCTGAATTGCAATAAAACTAAAGATGGAAAGGAACTTCTGCAACTACTCTTTAAGTCTAAATTGCAAACAATACATTGAACAAATATGGCATCTAGAGATATGTGTGCGCACATGTGTGTGTGTGAGAGAGAGAGAGAGAGAGAGAGAGAGAGAGAGGGCGGGCAAAGCAAAGCTCAATATGAATTTGTTAAGATCCAAAAAGAACAAAAGATAGAGAAGACAAGTAGTATTTCGGACAAACATAAAAGTGTCTTAACAACTCAAACTAAACTAAATCTAACCTGCAAGTGCTTTTAACTTACTAATAACTTATCAATAAGGTCTTTAGCTTCAGCAAAGTAGTCTGGAAATCTGATATCTCCAGCTATGATTCTTTGAAAAATGAGCCATTCACTTGCATCTTTGAAGGGAGAAATTCCCGAAAGCACCTGATACAAGGGGCATCCAAGTGCCTAAAGGTCATTTCTGTTTCAACATATATACAAAAGAGCAGATGAGTCATCATATATAATTAAAAGAATGGCTATGATTCTGTTTGACTTGCAATATTTTCAACAATAAAAATAAGGTGAGAACCCTAAAGATCAATCTGAAAACCAAGGGGATTCATATAATGAGTAACAACCCCTTCCCTTTGAGAATGGTCTTCCAGTCTCTTCTTCTAGTGCAAGTAGCAAAAAATTGAGCAGAACTGAAAAAATGGATTGTGCAACAGACCATTAGAGTTCTGGTGACACAGGAGAATCCAGTTGAAACAACAGGCATTTTCAAGTTCTGTACATGAAAGCTATGATTACACTAAATTCTGCTAAAAGTGTGAGTAGAATCTAGAGTTCTGGTGACACAGCAAAGCTTTTGATTGTCTAAGGGCGTGTTTGCCAATATGTATGATTCTATTTTCAAAACAAAAACAACTATTACATCAGTACAAACAATTCTTTTTTTTTTTTTTTGAAAAACAAAATCACCTATATTGGCAAACACCCTCTAAGTAACAAATTAAGACTTAAAAATGCAGACAGAAGTTTGATGATCAATTCTGCTACTTTGGCAAGGATCACCCCATAAGAAGAAAAAGGAACTTGATTAGCAACAAAATTGAAGAGAACAATGCCTACAAGGCCATACAAATCCCATTTCAAAAGGCTCCCTTGTACTAGAACCTCATAAATTTGCATGTTACGTTTATAACCCCAAGATTTTAATCAGGTCCACCTCCTTATTCACCACCTATCCCAAGTCTTCCCTTCTCTAAACAATGTAAGTTTTGTCAATTTCCACCTCCCTCTCTAGAAGCAAACAATCTGAACCCAAATCATCCCTTTCTTTAACGCCTTCAAAAGGTTTTGAAGTGTCCTTTACACCAAGAACCTGACCGGTGTTATCCTCAATTGTCTCCCTAGCTTCAAAGACTACTTCCCCTACTTCTTGTTCAGAAGTAAGACCAAGGCTGTTGACTTGACGGTCAAGAACATTTTCAAACTCCTTCAAACAAAAGTCTTGAAACAAAGAAAGTACATAAAGAAATACTTTTTACCCCCCCATCACCCATATAATCAATACTGTTGTTTGGTGTTGGAACCATATATCATATAAGATAGTAGTGTATGGGGTAATGGGGTTATTAATGTGACCTCCCTGCTATAATTTGTAACTTGTAAGTAATACAGACAACTAGGAAAATAAAGGATAACTGGTAAGAAGCCATTGGATCCCTCCCTATCTCCCATAATAGATCTCAAAAGCCAAACTCCAAAATTCTCTTCAACTCATTTAAAAATTTGAGGTTCCTGCCTAAATAGAACCGTCTCAAACTTAAACAACTAACATGTTCTTTACACTATAGGTGGTATAGAACTCTGCTTCCCCCTCAATTCTATCTGAACATGAATATCATGGTTCTTTTAGAGTTTTTACTGTTTTCTCTTCCAAATAAGAAGCCTATCCCTTGATGTTTTCCAGGCAAGAGAAAATACACAATTTCTAACTAATACTCTAATTCACCCAGTTTTCATCTATAGAAATTTCTTCAAACTTTTAGCAGTAACAAAATCAACGCATTGATTTTTTTTTTGAATTTCTAGGATGAGATTTATGATATTTTTACATTTTCCTTATAAGTAGCAGCATTTTCATTAATAAAAATTTATGTGAAAAGGAGTGGAACAAGAAGGCATTCACTCCAAGATTATAGCCTGGTATACAATTACAGAAATTAATAAAAAACAATACATGTATATTTCAGCCTAAAATAGTAGAAATTGCAATGAGTACAGAAATTGATAGAAATAAAAAGAATGCATGTTTGAGACAAAAAATATATTTCAGACAAAAAAATAGAAGAAATTGCAGAAAATACAGGAATTGATAAAAAATCACAAAATATGTTTCAAACAAAAAATAGAGCCTTGGAAAAAAACAGAGAAATTTATTAAAAATAAAAATATTGCATTAAAAAAAACAGAAATTCAATGGAAACTAAAATCTTATTGACCAACTTTCCCTTCTTTCAAAATCTAAAAAAAAGGAATATATTCACACAACTTTTTTTTGTAGTCGACGGATCCAGGAACCTTATAAAATATGGATACTTCGGTGATCAAACAAAAAAAAATCAGATTCTCTGGTGTTTAGAATTTAAAACTAGTGAACATTCTACTGTAGCATTGGTTGCATGCAACCCCAATGAAATACAAATACATCATTGTTTAAATAAAAATTAGTTGATGTAATGTCTTAAATTTATTTAAAAAACAGGTATTGCACCATTTGAGAATGGTCACGTAATCAGGCTAAACAACAGTTTACAAGGCTTGGTAATATGTATTATGTAGTTTGAAGTCGGAGCTACTGACTACGACACATTGCTGGTTATGTTCACACAATTGCACATTAGACATCTTAGTAATGTAAAGGATTACCAATATTCGCGATGTGCGGTTAGATAAATCTAAATATCAATATTTTGTGGTCAGTAGATCCTAAATCGTTTGATGAAGAGGCCAAAATTTTTCAAAGCGAATGGTCATGTCTGTATTTTGTGAACTTTACTTGGTTCCTGATCGATTATGGTTGGAGAAAGCATCCAAGTTATCTCAAGGTAAAAACTCTATTTATATAGCATCGAATGGCACACTAGGAATTTCTCCCGTATATTGATTCTCATTCTCAGAGTTTCTACCTGCACAACATCTGGTCGGAAATTTTAAATCGTAAACCGTAAAATTAATGAAGAAAAAAACATCTGGTCAGATGAAATTGGAACGGCGGATCAACAGGAAGAGGAATAGTGATTCTTACCGTTTCGATGGAGAAAAAAACAGTGAGCAGAGACGACAAGCGAGCAGCAGCAGCAGCAGCTCAATGGTGTCGACAATAGAGTGGAGGAGGATGAACCAGCAACAATGGAGGAGAATCAATGACGGAGCCGATGACTAGATCAAGGAGAGCAGCAACTTAGAGAACCAACGGCAGCAAGATGATGGAGTGGAAGAGGAGAAACGCAGAGCCAAGAGGTGAGAGGAGAAACGCAGAGCCAAGAGAGAAAAAGAGGCAAAGAGAGAGAGGGAGAGAGGGAGAGAGAGAGTGATTTCACACGTACAGTGGACCCACACGAACAAAATGGTATCAACCGTACACCCCCAAGTGATTTAAGTATATAAAGTTAGATGACTTTCAAGCATGCAATATCATATTTCTTTTTATTCATTCAGCTACATAATGAGCTGTATCCATACCCATAACCCCAACCCTATTGGTAGTGAGATTCAATCCCAAGTCTCCATTTGAACAAGGTAGCCAGTGTACCAACCGAGCCACCCATCAATTGGTTGCTTTCAGGGGACTAGAAAAAATAATCTTGCGACCAAAATTGGGAAAAAGTTATTATTTAACTGAGAAGTAATCCAAATGAGTGCAACTATAACCCGTAGAATCAGTAATTGCAAGATAGAGTATATGAATATAATTCGTGAGTCGTAATACATTGTAAGCTCAAAGAATCAAGGTGCACACTTTAATGGAGTAACACTAGTAAATGATCTTTCTACCAATGAGCTTGTACTCCCATTTCAATCTTTTCCAATAGATTGTCTCTATCCCCTCCCCCCACTGAGTTATACCAACAAACACTAACCCTAGGTTTCCGTACCCAGATCACCCACCAACCCTCATATTCCCTACCCAATTCGTCTTCACCATTATTGCTCCTTTTTCTGAATTTGGTCAAATTCAATCTTTTATTCTGTACTATTTCGCTTGTGGCTTTCTCAAATGGCTTCCAAGAGTACTAAGGCAAGGAAGTTGTTGTGGTTGGCAATAACCCACATTATAGTGGAGACCTCAAATATCATTTTTCACATGTGGTAGTTGACAAAGAATATCCTTTGTTGCTGTCAAATATGGAGTTGAGAGTAATAACGTAATTTCCGGTGTTTGAGGCCAATTGGTCCAATCTGCTAAGAGAAAGAAGATGTAAGAGGTCTCGGGAGTTATCCCAGGAGCAAGGATTCCGATGGTCAAGTTAGCTGAGAGCTGTGAGGGGTCAGAACAAGCATGAGAGGAGATTTAGAACTTAAGTTCCAATGTGAAATTGCCTCAATGTAGGAGCCCCTTTTTATAGTCGAAATTACCTGAAAGGAGGAATAGCTATGAGCAGGTGGTGGCCATTAGCGGTGGTTGGTGATGAGTGGTCAGAATATGTCCATCCAATGCCATGTGTCAAGATCTGCAAGCCGGCCGAATACCACTATATCATCCTTCATTTGACCTAGTTGAAGAATCTATAAAGGTTACAAACCTCACATTAAAAGGGAGGATCTTTCCAAGGTAGTAAATTAGTAAAGAGACCCTTGAGAATCATGTCAAAACCTTATGCCCAGTAATAATTAACTTCATAGATGGTGGCAATATAAATTTCATTTTTTACGAAGAAAATGGAAGAGGCAACGCATTATAAGGTAGTCCATGGTTCTACAGAACTAGTTAGATTCTCCTAGAAGAATGGAAGGATTTATACACTGGCATAGTTGAACAGATATGTGCACAACAAGTTTGGTTGCAGATACACATGATCCCAAAAGGAATGGTGAAAAATTCAAGGATCTTTCCTAGCATCCTATGTGGGTAAGGTAGTTCCTAAACAAGAAAAAAATACAAATAGGTCACCTTATTCATGGCTTATATATCCACAAAAAGATAGTGGTGGATTTGTATCAACTACTATACGCTAGTCGATTAATCTTTTTTCAAGGGTAAACCTATATGTTTAAGATACTACTATGAGCAAGTACCTCGACTTTGTGCAAATTGTGGATTAATTGGAGTCTAGAGATGTTTGGACAAATGGCTAAAGGCTAGACCCATCGATCCAAGATTACATAAGACTTTTTTAGAAGATTGACCCATCAACAAGTGAATGGTTAACCGAACCGTGAGTTTTTTTTTTTAACCGAACCGTGAGGTTTTTTTGAACTGAGCTGACTTAGTCGGTTTCTTAATAATTCAAACCAAAATCAAACTGATGCAAACCGATGAACCGGTGGAACGGTTAATTGTAGTTTGGTTTTTTGGGTTTTTTTTTGTGTAGTAACCTTCCACTTAAAATTAAAAAAAAGGAAAAAAAACTTCCCTCCATCAAAATCAATTTATATATTAAAATAAATTGATTTAAATGTATACACTTTTTTTCATTTTTATTTTATTGAATATTTCAATAGGTTATAGACCTATAGTTTATGTAATTTATTCAATTCTTCTAATCTAAAAAGTGAAGATAATAAGTTGTATGTACAAAGGACATTCATCCCTGATTCTTGTATAACTCTCACTAGATGTTTGGCATGAAAATGAATGTTCTCATTTTGTAATCATCTCATAAAACATGAATAAATAAATAGGCATTGGGGCATACTAAAGTTTTGAAATGTTAAAGTTTTATTTCTGCTAAATACACTATAAATGAACAAACACACTAATATTTATGCAAAAAATAAAAAACAAAATATCTAAAATAAGCTTAAATGAAAATACAACATACTAAACTATTAATCAACATTCATTTAATAACAATCCAAAAAAAATAAAAAAAATATACACTATAAATGAACAAACACACTAATATTTAGGCAAAAAAATAAAAAGAAAATACCTAAAACAAGCAAAAATGAAAATACAACAAACTAAACTATTAACCAACATTCATTCAGTAACTGATGTAGTGTGATCCGATGACTCTCACATGTCAGATCACTTGGACGCCGAATCAGATGCTTGCCTTGTTGGTGGTTAAGCTGGGTTGGGCTGAGCTAGGGTTGGCCGAGTTATGCTATTTTGCAAGAGAAAGAGTTAGAGAGTGCGAGAGCTTAATCGCACGTACCTCTTCTGGTAGAAATGAGCCCTTTATATAGGAGTGGTGTTTAGAGAACTTCTCGTAATGGGTCTCAGGTTCTCATAGAGTCATTTTCGTTAAGTCGGGAGAGTAATGACGCCGGTTGCGTAATTTACGTGGTGGGCTAAGGTCCATCTGATTAGCTCTGATGTGCGTGATGTGGGCAGTCCAGCCTAACGGTCGACTCATTAATATTCCAGAGAACTCGGTCTGGTAACAGATTTATATGACAGCTCAGCGAGCATGCTTTGCAGGTCACCGGTAGTACTTTCTTACCTTGGTCGGTCCTTGAGGTAGGACGCTTCTTGCTTGGAGGTCCTTTAGTTCGACCAAGCCAAGGTACTTTTAGGTCGACCCCGTGAAGTGCTACTAGCCGACTTGACAGGCTGATCTGCTTACTCAGCGTTGAGGTGTCACTTGAACTCCATGTGTCACGATATCATTCAGAGGCCCATATTACCCCTCATTAGTAACAATCCAAAAACAAATGAAAAGATGCACTATAAATGAACAAACACACTAATATTTGTGCAAAAAATAAAATAAAACAAGCCGAAATGAAAATACAACAAACTAAATTATTAATCAACATTCATTTAGTAAAACAAACTAAACTATTAATCAACATTCATTCACTCATTCAGTAACAATCCCAAAAAAAATGAAAAAATACACTATAAATGAACAAGTTGAATAGAAAATTCAAGTTGAAGCCTAAAGGCCTGTATATTTATGCAAAAATAAATAAAAACACACTATATATAATATCTATGCAAAAAAATAAAAAAAAAAACTTAAACAAGTTGAAGGCTTGAAGTTGAACTTGGACAATGAACACTGAAGTGGTGGCCGATTTGTCAGTGTTGGACTGGTTGCCATCGCTTGAACCTAAAGTAAGAGGTAATGGAGAATATAGGTGTCACCGGAGAGGGAGTAGCTAGCACCTGACTTTGGTGGCTTGGTGCTTGCTAGTAATCGGTGTTGCCACTTGGCGGTTGGCACAGAGCGATGGAGAAGATGACATATGCGCATGAGGAGAGAGAGAGTGAGTGAGAGAAAGAATTCTCAATTCTAGGCCTTCTGGCATGGCCATAATAGAGAAGGGAGGGGGAGAGGATGGCTGTTGACTGACGCTGATGTCGAATGACAGAAGATGACGACCGATGCCTGAGGAAAGCAAGGGGAACTTGGGGAGGAAGACGAAAAAGAGGAAAGCAAGGGTTTTCAGTTTTGGTATTAGCCTTTACTTATCGAAGAAGGGGAAAGGGGGAAAATTCAAAAAGTCAAATGGACAAATGGCAGTGGGTTTATTTTGATTTAAAAAATAAAAATATAATGTATATTACTGTATATATATATTAGTCAGTTTAGTTAATTGCGGTTTTTTTTAAGATTAACCGAAACTTGCGGTTTTTAAGAATATCGAAACAAAACCGAACAAACCGGTTCGATTAACCAGATTTTCAGTTCAGTTTTTCAAGCTTTCTTGCTTACCCCTAGTTACATGCAGACCATTGCCCAGAAAAATACAAGATTCAGCACAGAGACCATGGCTCCAATGAAGACTCTAAAGATGGCACCAGGGGACACAAGAGGTGATGCACTGAGCAAACAAACAGTAGCTACCATTTCATGTTAGTGGGTAACTCATGCGAGTCACATACTTATCAACTTGATAAGTCAAATTGTCATGAAAAACACTCGCATGCAACTTGATACAGCTATCCAAATGGAAGAGGTGTGTGGTACACATGCATATATTTAGAAGTAAGGGGCAGATGACACTAATGTGCATATCATGTAAGAGAAACCTAGCACTCATGTACAAGCAAGATAAGAAACAAATGGCACACATGCAATTACAACTCAAACCAAGTGGTTACATGTATCAGATAATGGAGGTAAGCTTTGGGCACTTTATATCACAAGGAAATGAGGCATTGGAGCCATTAATCTACACACGTGGAAAAAGAAATCATGGTCACCCTTTCATGAGAATCCTAAACATGAATTCCAAGAATTTAGTTGTAGTAGAAAATGGTACCCTCATCAATTATCAGACCCCCCAATATGAGCTCAACAAACTTCCCATACTAGATTAGTGGAGCACTCGTTTCCCCTCCATGTGACAGTTGGCCTGGATATATGAACTACTCTTAAGTGCAGCAAATAATTCCATGGCGAGTTAAGAATTAAGGAATTTGATGGCTGGTGTATCCAACAAACATCGACCCAACCCAAAACCTCGAGATCCTTTATCCATTCCTCTTCATAAC